>NC_037688.1:5715245-5921799 GCF_003255815.1 Theropithecus gelada
TGAGCTACCATGCCTGGCCTCATTTTTTTTTTTTTTTTTTTGAGACAGAGTCTCACTCTGTCACCCAGGCTGGAGTCCAGTGGTGTGATCTCTGGTCACTGAAACCTCCGCCTCCTGGGTTCAAGCAATTCTCCTGTCTCAGCCTCCTGAGTAGCTGGGATTGTAGGCATGTGCCACCACACCTGGCCGTGCCACATACTTTCAAACCACTAGATCACGTGTGAATTCAGAGCCAGAGCTCACTTATTACCGAGGGATGGCCCAAGCCTGTTGTGAGGAATCTGGCCCTATAATCCAAACACCTCCCACCAGGCTCCACCTCCAACACTGAGGATGACATTTCAACATGAGATTTGGGTGGAGGCAAATATCCCAACTATATCAGGTAGGTTCTATTATTGTTCCCACTTTGCAGATGAGAACACTGAGACAGAGAGGCTAATGAACCTTCTGAAGATTGCACAGTGAGCCAGTGTCAGATGCAGATTGAACCCAAGTCGTAGTTTGGCTCCAGAGTCCACACCTGTCAGGTTTTTTTGAGTCACAAGTAACAGAAGCTCAACTCAAAATAGGCAGAAAGGAGGAGTTTGTTTCCAAACATTGAAAAGAACGGAAGTCTCTCTGAAACAACTGAAGCTGGAAACTTGAGTGACCTCAGGACTTTATCTGTGATCTCTTTGTGTGCCGCAGAACCCTAAGGCTGGCTTCTTCCTGAAGGCTGAAGCCAGGGACACCAATTATTCCTTAGCTGACACCCTCCCAGCCTTATGGATGAAAACTAGGCTCTTGCTCCCAAGCTCCAATTAACAAAGAGAAAAAAAAAAAAAAGAAAAAGAAAGAGAAAAACAGGAAAGGATACTGAACAGGTCACGTGCCCCAACAGGAAAGGATACTGAGCAGGTCACGTGCCCCGGGGCTGGATCAATCACTATGGCCAGGAGGATGAAGTATTAGGATTGGTTCAGCCTGGGTTAAGTGCCTGTCCTTAAATAAGTTATTGTGATGGGGGAGAAAAAGTAGCCTCCAGCAAATCATATTTTAAAGTCATGAAATTAAAAAAAACAAAAAACAAATAATTCCCTAAAAGATGGAGGATGGCACAGTTTTGCCGCTGGAATAGTTACTGCAAGCTGAACAGCCACCCTGAAGAAATGGAAAACTCAGAGAAAAATAAAGGGCAAGATAATGACTGTTCCTGAAGCCAATGAACAAGTGCATAGATTTGGTGACACCATACCTTCAGGTCAACTGTCAGCTGGTGCTGAGGACTGGGATCCCTCTGTAGGTGGGACAGGAACAGTCCACTTTGCCAAAGTTCCCATCAAGCCTGCTTTGCTCATTTATGTCACCTGCCTGGCCCCCACAGGCATCTGAGTTTGAGACCTGCAGCTTAGTGTGTTGCTAAATAGCATAGTCAATCACTGGGAAGACCAACTAGAGCATCCGTTTCCTCCTTCACATTTGGCCAACAGCCAGTGAAGGTTAATGCTTTGAAGACGAAATAGCCAAGGCAAAGGATCCAGTCATTAAAAACAGAGTTTTCTTGACAGAATGGCTTATGGCATTTGACAGATTTTTTCAAGGTGCAGAAAAACACATTTGACAGCATGTGTTTTAAGCAGAGATGCGTATATGACACGTAGAAAGTCAATCACTGCCAGCCTTTGTGTGGGGAGGAATCAGGAAGGGAGCGAGAGGGGCTTCGTTTCTTCCTCCTTCCTTCTTTCCATGCAGAGCCTCAGTCTGCCCTCTTTAGATGGTTGTATGAAATAGGTAAACCCATTTGTCTCTTGCGCCCTTTAATTTCCAGATGTTCCCTTGTGCTAATGCCCAGCGGCTCCTGGAAAGCCTCAGGCTCCACACGACTCCAAGCTTTTCCCACTGTGGCCTGAGAGATTCTTTCCTACATTAGGCAGGAGATGATTTTTGGCAAGAGGACTGCTGAAAGCTTTCTACAACTCAAAGAAGAGATTGTATTTGTAAAGTAGCCTCTGGAAAATTATGAAGTGATGAAATAAGAAAAACCAAACAATTTCCTAAAAGATAGGGGATGGCACAGCTTTGCCACTGGAGTAATTACTGCAAACTGAATAACAACCCTGAAGAAATATAAAACTCAGAAAAATACAGGGCAAGATAATGATTGTTCCTGAAGCAAATGAATAGGTGCACAGATTTGGCGACATCAGACCTGCAGGTGAACAGTCAGCTGGGGGAGGACTTGGTCTCCCTGCAGGTGGAATGGGGACAGGCTGTTAGGACAGGGGGGGTTGGTGGTGCAAACACAGGATGAAAGTTTTAAATTACACATTCAGTCTTTATTTTTCTCCACATCTGAAGCTGCCAAAATATAAACAGCCACCGTAAGGAGGAGAGCACAGGGACACTGAGCTGGGAAGTGGAAGGTGAGGGAGCAGGAGGTGGTCATTGAGGAAAAGATGTCACACTGGTCAAGCAAAAATGGTTCTCTCCATTCCCATTTCACTGAGTGCCCATAAGAAGATGAGTCTCTTGCCTCTTTTTACGGGATTATTGTTCCATTATAGTATTTGAGGTGGAGAGCAGACTTGGCTGCCAGTGACTGTCTCCTTTAGCTGTCCCTTTTGGAATAACAACCCATATTTATGCAGCGAATTCAGTTTTCCTGACCGTTTTGCTGCCCCTCTAGGCACCACTGTTCTCCCTGTGCCTTGTGTAATCATTCCACTACAATTCTAAATGATTTCAGTGTTTATTTGTATGTTTTCCCCTCATTTTGTTGAGAAAGAAGAAAACAGTTTGTTGCTCCCTTGTTGCACTCCTACAAAATCTCAGCTTCAGCTTGTATTAGGCTAAGATCATCTTATTCAACTCCTTGTTGTGCTGATTTTCTAAAGGGAAAAAAAATATTGCCTTTATCAAATCCAGCTATTGGCCAAAGGTAAGCGAGAATGAGTTTCAACTTTCTTATTTTTTAAAACATTTTATATAACTTGTGCTCAAGGTAATCCTTAATCTAACAAGGGATTGTCTCTTACACCCGATTAATTCATCCATTCATTCACTATCCATCCATTGACCCACCATCCATCCATCCATCCATCCATCTATCCATTAATTCCACCATCCATCCATCCACTCATCATCCATCCATCCACCCATTGTTCCATCATCCATCCATCCATTCACAATAGATCCATTCACCATCCATCCATTGATTCATCCATCCATCCATCCATTGATCCATCATCCATCCATCTATTCATCATCCACCTATCATCCATTCATTGATCCACCATACATCCATCCATTCACTATCCATCATCCATCCACCATACATCCATTTATCCACCATCCATTCATTCACCATTCAATCATTCATCATCCATTTACCATCCATCCATCCATCCATCCATCCATCCATCCATCCAACCATCCATTTCATGCATTCAGCATTTTGTTGAGTGACTAGTGTGTCCCACTCATGAACAGAAGCTTTGCTTTTTTCAGCTGCAAGTAATATTTATTCAGGTAAAAATATCAGATCAAAACACCATCTCTTTGACATTTACATTCATCCCAGTGACGATATGGGATCAGCTGCATCACAAAACATAGCTACTCTGCAGAAATCAGTTTTTAAAACAACCAAAGAAGCAATTTGACTAGGCAATCATTAAGTGTATAACTGGGCTTATTAGATTTCTCTGTAGAGTATTATTCTGAAATCTTTGAAAGTAATTTTTAGTTGTGGAGGTAAAGCATGACTACGTGTCTTTTAAAAAGAAGAACAAAAGGAAGGAAAGAAGGGAGAGATAGAGGATAGAGGTGAGAACATCACAAATGTCACTTTGCTAAGATCGCTTTTCTTCCTAGGCCTAACCATGGTTCCCTCCTTTTGCCTAAGGCCACCATTGTTATGAGGTAGGATTTACAGACTTTTTATATGCGTTTATATGCTTATATACAGTATAACATAATTTATATTAAAATACACACAAAATAATGCCCCACATTTCTCCATGGGTAATTACATATACATGCATTCGCTGATATCTTTCTGGAAAGCAATTTCAAAAGTTTCTCATGGTTTTAGTAGAAATGGACAGGGAATGTTGGTCATTTGTTCCCTGATTTACAGCTTAAATTTAAAATCCCTGGTTAAACATCAGTGCTTTGGTGGCAGCAATGTCTGGGCTTGGGGCAGAATGATGGCATAAATTTGTAGAAATATAATTTTTCCAGATCAATTAAAATTTAAAACCTCCTGCTTTTATAGAGGGTACTGCATTATCAATTTTCTCCAGTGTTTTCTTCTTAGTAGGGGCTGGGAATTAGGAAAAGCAGTGTATTACCACTCTGACTTTCACAAGCCTAGCCTTTGCCCAAAACCCACTTGCTCTTCGTTCACTCTCCCTGAATTGAGAGCAGAGAAATTGCTACCTGGGGAAAAATAACTTGAACAAGCGAGAATCTTAAAGCATGGGGCTGTCACTATATCAAGCCCAAACTGGAGGTGGTCGGGGCATAAAAACAGGGCCTTAAGTCACAATGTTAGGCTTGCCGTCACTCTGACAGGAACCTTTCTGTGTGGCTGCTCTGCCACATCATTAATTCATTGCCTGTTCCCTTTAGGCTGCACTCTGGCGGTACCGATCATAATACATTCATTTGCTTTTAATACAGAGAGTTCATTCTTACCCCCTATGCCCCAGTTTTATCCCCAGCTCTGCTCCCCAGCATAGATCAGTGAACTCCAAATGTCATACTGTAACAATGATACCACCATCCATTAGCAGACGGAGGAACTCCTAAATTGGAAATCTTTAAACTTAAAAAATATGCGTCCGAGTTATAAGTCAGCAGGATTTCTAGATATATTCAAATAGTCTATGTAAACATGAATAACTATGCATGTTACCTAAGAATCCATGTTAAATTATTCATTCATATAGCAGATTTTCCAATTAACCCAGAGTTCTCTTCTATAGGATGAATGCTTTTTTTGAGAGTAATGATTATATTTTTAATAGTTTGTGTTTATTATAAAGATTTGAAGTAATGCCAAATCTATAAAGAAGAAAGTAAAAGAGTTACCCTGAATCTAGCCCCCAGAAATAGATATCATTAAAATAATGTGACTATTTTAAAAGTTGCAAGAATATCACTCTACATACCTCTTTCTCTTTTGCATATATACAGATAGGAGGGCAGACGAATCAACTAAAATACATTTCTCTGAAGTAGGTGATGCATACTATTTTTAAAAATAAATTTAATTTAATTTTACTTGAATTTAGGAAAACAAATGGTGATTAAACTGAAAATATTTAGGAATTTCAAGTAAAATTTTCTAAACCACCAGAGGTATTAATTGCTGAAAGATTCCTCTTAGCTTAAAATGATAATAAGCTGGGCATGGTGGATCATGCCTATAATCCCAGCACTTTGGGAGGCTGATTTGGATTGATTGCTTGAGCCCAGGAGTTTGAGACCATCCTGAGCAACATGGAGAAACTCTGTCTCTACAAAATACAATAAAATTAGCCAGACTTGGTGGTGCATGCCTGTAGTCCCAGCCAGTTGGGAGGTTGAGATGGGAGGATCCCTTGTGCCTGGGAGGTCAGGGCTGCAGTGAGCCATTATGGCACCACTGTACTCCAGCCTGGGCAACACAGCAAAATCTTGTCTCAAAAAAAATAAAAATAAAAATAAATAATATGATAATGACAATGAAAACTGGAAAAGGTTGAAATCATATTTTTTAGCTATGTATACAAATTTAAAATAATGTTTATACATTTCATTCTATGGAAGACATGGAAATTAGCACTACCTCTCTCTATTTTTGTTAGTTTTTTTTTAAGTTTTCAAGATTTATGACATTGACAAGTTAGTCTGTGATTATAATTTCCAACTTACTTAGTCCCGGTTGATATTTGTGTGGCTCCAGTGCTCAGAACCTGCCCCTTTCCTGTTTTTTCTCCACCGTTAGTTCTTTATCTGGACTCCTCTCTTAAGTGGCTGAATTTTGTTGTTGGGTGATCTTTTCAAAAGGACTCAGGAGTGTTGCTCTTCCATGGTTCTGTCCTGAGGAGAATCTCTGCTACTGTGACATTAGAAGGACATGGTATTGGAAGGCAATAGATTGGGAAGGTGTGTAACATCCAGCCCCTGTGACCAGAGAGGATAGAGGTGCTGCCAGCATCTTACTCAGCCTGCTGGATTGCGGGGGTCCAAATGTAGCTGCATTTAGGAGGAGAAGGAGGCAGAGGATGGGGAGAGAGAGGGAAGAAGAGGGGAAGCAGGAGGAGGGAGGGGAGAGGGAGGGAATGGAGGAAGAGTAGGGGGAAGAGAGAAAGGAGAGGAGGGACAGGGAAAGAAGGAGGAGAAGTGGGAGGAGGGAGAGGAAGGGCAGAAAGAGGAAGAAGAAGAAGAGAAGGAAAAGGAACAGGAGGAAGGGGAGGTAAAGGAGGATGAAGGGAAGGAGAGGAAAGAGGAGAGAGAGTGGGACCATGAGTTAGGGTGGGCAGTGACTCCGCAGGAGGAAAGGGTGCCCTGGACTGGTCACTTGTGGGTGCTGGAAAAAGGCTGCCCACCAGAAGGTCATCCCCACATTCATCCCAGCTTTTGGAGCAGCTGCACGTAGAATGCAAAGGAGGAGGACAAAAGCCCCCATGAAATCCCAGAGGCCAGGAAGTGAGCTCAAACAGGCCTGCCAGGGAACTAATGAGGAAATCCTGCCACCTGAAAGCCAAACCCTCTTTATTCCTCTGTGGAATAAAGCAGGGTGAAACTAACCAAATCAATCAGAGTCAAAGCAAATGCAAAGGCGGTGAGGGTGGGAGGAAATGAAAAGCTGGTGAACAGGCACAGCTGGTCCATTCAGAGCAAGCTTCATATCTCTCAATTGCAGGACGTGCTTTGCTCTTCAAGAACGTCCACACCTGTTTCCTCATTCAGCCTCTCAGCAACTCTGCAGAGTTGACAGGACCCACCCCATTTCACAGAAGAAGGCACCAGGCTGGAAGATGCAGGGCTGGTGGTACCTGCTAATCCGGGGGCGGGGGGGGGTTTCTATGTGATGCTGCCTCTATTACATTCAAAAGACAATAAAAGAAAAAAGGCAAACAGGATGAAACTAGGAGAGTTTACACACTTTCCACTGTGTGCTTCTTTTGGTTGCCTTTTGCAAGGGGGAGGCTGGGGCCAGCTAGGTAGTGGCGCCCCATCATCTTTGGTTACCTGGCATCCACCCTTTCCCTAATAGCCTGCCTCTTTCCCACTGGGGAATTACTTCCTTTCCCTCTCCACTGTGGGCAATCTTAGTGCAAAATAATTTTAGATGTTCACTTTTACTGCAGAGATGAAGGGAGCCAAACCCATCCCAGGACATTTGGGAGAGGTGTCTTCCCCACAGACTTTGAATGTTGAGGAAATGCTAAAAGCAAAACTGCAAATGGTTAGAGGTCATTCATCATAGCAATGGTGGAGGTTGTAAGGGCCATGACATCCTCTTTGTGGTAGAACAGCTCCTGCCTGTTACATCTTCATTTATATAAAGAGGCTAAAGTTGCTTTCTGTCACACGTAGCCCAGAACCCTAACTGATGCAAAGGGGTTTGGCAGACTCATAATCTTTCCAAAGCTCCAGCCCCATACTTAGTCATTAAGGCCCTAACGGACAGCCAAGGAATTAGGATGGGGGCAGAGAGGAATAGATCCTCCCTTCCTCGCTGGGCCGTGCAGCTACAGGTGAGCAGATCCTGAATTTGGCAGGTGCACAGCAGTCATCAGTAAATCACATGAGAAGCTCTTGGAGCCTCCAGGATGGTGGATTGGTGGCTGCTAAGATTTTAATGTACATATCCATCCAAAATTCATGTTGGAACTTAAATCCCAAAGTGATGGTGGGAGATGATTAGGCATGAAGGCTCCATCCTTGTGAATGGGATTAATGCCTTTATAAAGAGGCTTCAGAGAGCTGGCTGGTCATCCCGTCCCTTCTGCCAAGTGAGGACACAGCATTCATCCTCTCTGGAGGACACAGCAACAAGGAAGCAACTGAATCTGCTGGCACCTTGACTTCAGACTTCCTAGCTTTTGGACATGGATGAAGAAATAAACTTTTATCATTTATGAATTACTCCATTTGTGGTATTTTTCTATGGCAGCAGGAACAGACTAAGACAGGCCAAGCCTGGAGGACCCTGAGTCTAAAGGCTGCATTAAGCTGGGGTTGCCTAGGGACACAGGCTTTGTATAGGAACATTCCAGAGATGCATCTCTACCACAAAGTCATTCAAGATGTCATTTCCTCCTGCCAGCAGAGTGCCAGGCTCCCTGTAGAAAGGCTACCCCCCAATTCTCACTGCTATTGTGGCAAAGAGATGCTTGGAAGCGTCTGCCTGGGAAATGTCTAAGTGTGAAGCTTTCACCCTTGGACTCTGTATGGGAGCAGAACATCCACTCCTGGAGCTGCCCATCAGCATGCATCTTCCACTTGATGGCAGAGCTTTGCTACCAGAGTGCGCACCAGAGCAGCCCCACAGGCAAGCCTCTGTAAGCCCCAAGGGGCTCTTTCCTGCTGCCGAGTGAAACTTTCCCTCTGCAGGTGAAGGATGGCTGCCTTCCTGATGCTACTTCTCTCCTCCTTTTACTCCTTTTATTAGAGTAGGTAGTTAGGAAGACATAAGCAGGGCAGGAGGGGGCCCCTCCACCAGGAATGTCAGGTGACCATCAGGCGATGGTCAGGTAATTATTAAACTGTCTCTCTAAAATAATCATTGGTCACAGCCAGCATCAGGGAAAGACAGTATCTCAATAGATAGAAAACACCTGAGGCCGATGATCGGCAGCTTCCTGATAAGATCTCAGGAGTTGGGCTAGTGGACTCAAGCATGCGCATTAAGAGGCAAATGGTGGAGATTACCTGGCATATGACCTTCCTCTAGGAACACTCATCTGGTAAGGGAAGGATGTCTCAAGTGAGCATGTGCACAACTTCAGTTAACACACTGTGCACGTGGTCCCTCCCAAGTGCTGGCAGGCCACTGTGCATGTGGACAGCCTGCTCCAAGGGAAGAACCAGAGGACAAGAGATGCAAGACCCCCAAAGCATGCCAACGTATGAAACCCCAAGTCAAAGGTCAAACCACACATTTGATCTCTCAAGTCACCTGCTTGGCCCTCTTCCAAGTGTACTTTACTTCCTTTCATTCCTGCTCTAAATCTTTTTAAATACACTTTTATGTCTGCTCTAAAACTTGCCTCAGTCCCTTACTCTGCCTTATGACCTTCAGACAAATTCTTTCCTCTGAGGAGGCAAGGACCGAGTTGCTGCAGATCCGTATTCACTACTGCTAACACTCTTACAGCAGAAGAAAGGGAACACGGTTGCTCATTGTAGAAGTTAGTGGTAAGTGAAAGTCTAGTAGAAACCAAAAAGCTTTTATTTTACTTTATTCATTCCCTCCTTCTTAAGAAGGCTGCTTGCAAAACAGAGATGAGAAAGCACAATGGGTAGGGCCACAGCAAAAGAAGAAGCAAACCCTTCCCTCTGTTACTGGTGGAGGGTGTCTAGGTTCTTGGTGTCCGGAACAAAGAATTGGACAAAACGTACAAAGCAAGGAAGGAATGAACGGATTTATTGAAAATGAAAGTACACTCCACAGTGTGGGCACGGGCCTGAGCATAGGTGCTCAAAGGCTGTGTTACAGAGTTTTTGAGAATTTAGCTACCCTTGACTTGGGGTATGCCCTATGTAAATGAAGAGGATGAAGTAAAGTTACAAAGTCATTTACTTGGTGTATGCTCTATGGAGAGGATATTTCCTGTTTTAGGTGAAGTGTGAGTTGGCCTTATGCTCCCTGCCTCCAGACCCTATTTTTCTGTGTCACCTCCTGCCCTTTTGTAACCACCCAGGGGGTTCACCTTGCTCACTGACTAGACAGAGCCAATTCATCAAGACAGGGGAATTGCAATAGAGAGAGAGTAATTCACACAGAGCCGGCTGTGCAGGAGACCAGAGTTTTATTATTACTCAAATAAGTCTCCCCAACCTTTCAGGGAGTAGAGTTTTTAAGGATAACTTAGTGGGTGGAGAAAAGCCAGTGAGCGGGGAGTGCTGAATGGTCAGAGATGAAATCATAGGGAGTCGAAGCTGTCTTCTTGCACTGAGTCAGTTCCTGGGTGGAGGCCACAAGATCGAAAGAGCCAGTTTGTTGATCTGGGTGGGCCAGCTGATCCGTCAAGTGCAGGTTCTGTGAAATATCTCAAGCACTGATCTTAGGAGCAGTTTAGGGAGAGTTAGAATCTTGTAGCCTCCAGTTGCATGACTTCTAAACCATAATTTCTAATCTTGTGGCTAATGTTAGTCCTACAAATGCACTCTAGTCCCCAGGCAAGAAGGAGGTCTGCTTTGGGAAAGGGCTGTTACCATCTTTGTTTAAACTATAAACTAAACTAAGTTTCTCCCAAAGTTAGTTCAGCCTATGCCCAGGAATGAACAAGGACAGTTAGAAGCAAGACGGAGTCAGTTAAATTAGATCTCTTTCGCTGTCTCAGTCATAATTTTCCAAAGGTGGTTTCACTTTCCTCTGGTTCATTCCCTTTCCAATAACTCTCCATCTTGTAACCACCCAACAGGTTCTTCCTGCTCACTGAACAATTAAAGACCATGGCATTGCAGTAAAGAAAGAGTTTAATTGACACGAGGCCAGTTACACCACGTGGAAGATGGAGTTATTACTCAAATCAATCTCCCTGAAGGCCCATAGTTAGGGGTTTTCCAAAGGCAGTCTGGGAGAAGAGGTGAGGGCAGCCAGGTAATGAGTGCTTGCTGCTGATTGGTTGGGTCAGAGATGAAATCACATGGGGCTGGGGGGATGGACGCTGTCCTCCTGCATGCTGAATTGCTTCTGGGTGGGTCACAGGAGTGAGGTCAGTGGGTTGGGTTGGAACCATAGGTGTCAGACATTCAAAAAACCTGAAAAGCTACCTCAAAAGGCCAATCGACAATAGTGGTATTATCTGCAGGAATGGCTGGCAGTCTATGTCTGGACCTAAGCAGAATCAGGCTCCTCTCCACCCCCATAGCCCCATAGCCTTTCATTAGCTTTACAGAGGGACTCGAGTTTGGGGGAAGGGCTATTATCATTTAAACTATAACTTAAATGTCTTCCAAAGTTAGCTCAGCCCAGCAATAATTAAGGGAAAGGCAAGATGGGGGGTGGGTTAGATCATATCTCTTTTACTACCATAATTTTCTTACTGTTATAATTTTCGCAAAGGTGGTTTCCATCTGAGTGGGCCAGAATGCTGCAGGTTAAGATGCTCGCTTATGGGTTCCTCTGTTTTAAGTCTTTTCTTTTTAGAATGGAATCTGCATGCTTGCTCATGTCGCTGCAGCATCTCTAGGGCCAAGGGATGTCCCTGACATGGGGGGCTTGGAAACTGGTGGAAAGGAAGGACAGAGGGGCCGAGGAGGGCAATGTGGCAGCATTTCTTGTTCCTTCCTTTCAGCATCAGGAATAAAATGTGGAACACAGGGGACCTTAGTGATACACCCCAAGGGCCTCATTTCATGATGAAGATGCCCACCCCACTCACCATAGATAGTTAGTTAGAGATAGAGATGGTATTCACACTTGAGACACACAGGTGATTCTATCCAGACCACAAAAGTCCCCCTCAATTACTCATTTTTTCAGGGAACCTTGGAAATATAGGGTCCTGTTTGATTGCCAGATTTTAAGGAGGACTTATTCAAATTTTCATTCAAAATTATTCAGTCAAATATGTTTTTGAATGAAATGATATTAAAGAATTATTTTTAACAACATGGATGAGCTGAAGGACAATGACAAAGGGGTCTGGAAGCCATGTCATTCCAAGAACTGGCTAAGACACTTGAAGTCGGGAGAAGGGAGAGAATGGGCCACAGTGCAGGGGTCCTCACACATGTGTCTCTCCTCCCCATGGACACATAACACAGAGCGAGCTCCCCACACACATTTGTTGAGTGAGTGTGTTCATTGCTTTGCTTGGAGAAGAGAGGGCTGACAATACACACTGCTTCGGAAAGCTCTGTGACAGCTGATGAGAAGGAAAGTTTTGGAGAGCTGGCTGTCTTTCGGGGAAGTAAGAGAGATCGGTCAGAGCTGAAGGACAAGAGCACTTCTCATTCTTGATTATGCTCTTGAATTATCTGGAGATCTGGCTGAAAGGCAGATTCTGATTCAGTAGGTCTGGGGCGAAGCTGAGATTCCGCATTGCCAGTGGGCTTGCAGGCAGTGTGGATGCTGCTGTTCACAGACGACCCTTTCACGTCAATAATCATTTCGGGTTGCTTCCATTTCTAAGAGTCCCTATGTGCTGAGCCTTCCATAAAAAAAAGACAAGGTTGAGAAATCTGGTCGGGTGTGATTTCCAGATGTAGGAGAGGAAAAAATGGCTCCCTTCAACCTTCTAGGTTCCTTGGCTGGGCTGCTAATTAAATTGACATAAGACAGATTAACAAGACAAAAACTATATTCAATTACATATGATGCACAGAGTCCCACAGACATATGTGACTTGAAGAAGGGCCAGATGATTGAAGCTTATATAATATCCTGAGCTATAGAAAGGAATAGGGGTTTGGGATTTCTAAGGACTGGTGGAGAAAAGCCATGGGAGGGTGAAGGGAAGAAACGTGTGTTGAATAAAGGTTGTGTTTTTATGCAGCTAAGAGGTCTCTCGGGTAGTAAAAGTTGTCTTAGAGCAGCCCTCAGAAGAGCAGATGAGAGTTGGGGTGTGGTACCGACCTCCAATCTTATCTCCTGTAGTCCAAGTTAATCTTCACTGGTTGCTAAGATTCCCAGGGAGAAGATTCATGACAGTTGAGTTCCTTTTGGAGGATCAGTCTTTAGGCACATCAATAGAGCGCAGAAAAAGCCCAGATCTTCTGTTCCCCAAGTGCCTTCAGTTCAAAGTAATCAGAAATACCAAAGCATCAGATTTGGAGGTGGCATTTCCTGAACTCCTTCATAGACATACAAATTCGTCTTTATATTTATGTAAATCCAGAGATCTCTGTGCTGTGAACTGATCAAAAGAAGGGGAGGTGTTTCTCTTTGTATTTTCACACAAGAAGAAAAAGCATTCCTGGTGGCTATGATTCTACTAAAATACTCAGCATATGTTTACTGCATTTCACAACAAATCTGCTCAATTTGATGCATTTAAAACCTGTCAAATGCTTTACAGGCAGAAAATACATAACTCATGCAGAATCCATAAGACACTTAAAGCCCTGTGCTGTTACTGTCAGCAAAATGAAGTCTTTCATACTCCCACAGCCTCTCCATTCAGTTTATTTCTCCAGTTATCAGCTTTTCTTCCAGATTTTCACATTTCTCATGAGGCTGCTCCCCAGTCTGGCCCTGGAGAGCCCAAGGAATTTGCCCTCCAGCCCCTTGAGCTGACTACACTGGCCTTGCCAGAGAGCCAGAGCCACGGGGCAGCAGTCTTGGGCTCACTGAACTGACAGCTTCTGATTAGGGAAATGCAAGTCCACAGGGAAGCAAGGAGTAGGGAATCATATTTGTTGAGCACCTACTGTGTGCCAGATAATGAACCAGAATCACTCCACCCATTTCCTCTAATGCTTATTGCACCATCACTGGAGAACTATGGAGGTTAAAGAGAGAAAAAGAAGTCTCCTCACATTCATGGACTTCAGAGACAAGTGAGCATGTCCCAGACTACTCTCCTATTGCTTCACAGACAGGTCCTGACTCTCATTCTATGTCCTGAAATCCTCTACCATCTTTGGGGAGCGGGACACCAAAGCTTGCCTAGATCAGGGCTGCCTGGCCACATGAGGAGAATCTAGTGGTGATGGATCCAAGTTGTTCGTTTTTCTTCCAGTGTTGTCTGCTCCCGGGGGAAGGCTACAGACGGTGAATGCGGAAGTCCTGCCTGGACTCCGCCCTCGCGAAAAGTGCACATCCTCTCCTGGAGCCTGAAGAGCCAAACTATGGGTGCCAGAGTCCAGGCCAAAATGGTGCAGCATGAAGACCCCATTATTAAGGCTGCTGATTTCAGGCCTATTTCCAATCAAGGAGGAATGGGGTTTTGTTTTGTATTTTGTTTTTTCAGATTGAAAAGCGCTAACCTGATAAGCAATGATGCATGGCCTTCACGGTCAATTGCTCACACTAGCAAAAAATGTTCAAGATAAGGTCACAAAAATAATAAGAAGAGTAACAATGCCACCATGACCTTTTAGCAACATGGAGGAAATCACTCTTCAGCAGGGATTCATTTTTCTAGTTTTCTTGTTTTTTTAGCCACAAGAAATAAAGAGTGCACCCTACCCTTTAATTCACTGTTTCCCCCGTTCATTTTCTATTTCCTGGTAAATTAAGTAGGGGCAATTTACAAGCCTTTCTTATGTTCCCAGCTCCTGTGGACCCTGATTCTAAAAGCCTCTCTACCCTATCCCTACCACTCCCTCCCCATTTCTAACCCAGCTCTTCCAAACAGAGTATATATAGGTACTGTGGAAGCAGACTAAGATATCCTGCATATAATAGGTGCTCAATAAGTACTGAGATGAATTAAACTGAAACACTGACAGTTCTTTATCTGGATCTTAGTCTCATGGAGAATTGCAAAATCTGAGAAATGTGCTATCATACCGTGCCTCCCCAATCTAGTTTGTTCTCTTCCACGTTTGTTACCGGAAACTTGGAACTGAGAACGCAACACCCATCTATCCTTGGAAACCTTCTCCAGAGACAAGCGCTCCGTCTCCCTGGGAACTGTGTAGGAAATGCAGCAGGGAGCCTAGCCCAGCCTATGCCCGTCCTAGCAGCCTGCACCTGTCAGCGCAAGGTCTACGGATCAAACGGAGGGGACTTTCTGATGGAGCCATCCTGGCAGGGCCACTGTGTAAGAAAGAAGTCACGTACTTGCAAAATGAGGGTAGGGGCCAAGCGCACTCCCCAAATTCTCTGAAATAACAAAATTATTCATGAACTGAAATAATCACTGCTTTGTATCTTTTCGTTTTCCCTCTTTGTAAACAGCGCTGCTCTTGGTCCTCCTGCCTAACCACAGCAGCCCCTAGTGGCAACAAGCTGGAACACGCAGGACTGTTCCGAAAATGTCTCCAGCCGTTCACCAGAGCCTAAAGCATCCCCTACCTCCGCCCTCCCCTCTCACTTTCATGGATCTGATTTTTATTTCTTAGGGGCTGAGGTTAGCCTATTGGTTTTTCAACACACACGAATGCACACAAGCGTATGCATATACTGATACTGTGTGGGGTGAGGCGAGACACGCAGGTCAACGGGCCCCTGGGGTGGGGAACACACAGGAGGGCTGGTAGGAGCTGGGGGTGCTCTCTGCACACCCCCACGTCCTCTGGTCCAGAGTGCCCATGAAACCAGAGCCCAGCTCTGACTTGACTTTTGTCGAGAAGAATCAGTCGTCAAAGAGTGAGGGGTGGGACGCCCTACTCAGGGGTTCACATCTCTGCTCCTATCACACCCCCAGGAGCAGCTGCCACTAGCCAAGGTGAGAAAATCATAATGGCACCCTAGAGAGAGAGCCCTTTATGAAACAGCTAAATATCTTCTCTCTTCCCAGGGAATGACTTAACAAAACCTCAAATGCCACGCTTGGATGTCAGCTGAAACAACTTTTCTCAAAAAAAAAACCTAAATGCAAAAAAAAGCTTATTTTAAACAACATCCAGAGGGAGTCCTTGTATACCTAAGTCCAGGTAATGGATTTATACCCGGACTGCTTTCCCCCGCAGGGAGTCCAGTCCCTCCGCGATCTCCCTTCCCAGAACCAAAGGCTAGTGGAGCACCAGGCCTGTTTTGGAAGGGCTGGGAAGGGAGGGGAAAATGGATATGTAAATGTCTAGTGAGTGCTGAGACTGCTGGGTGCTTCCTTCACCAACCTGAACTCACTTCAGACTCACACAGAAAAAAAATAGCACGTTAAGAATTCCTCTGGGAAGGAATTGACTCTTAAGAACAGAACTGTTTAACTCTTGATCCTGCCTTTAATTGACTCTGCAAATGTTTAAATGGATTCAAATACAACTGAAACGGAGTTGGGTGATTCTGACATCAATTAATATATTCCGATGAAGTTAGCAGGGGGACTTTGAGTTAAGTGCAAGGAATTTTTAAAAACGGGGGTGGGGGGGGAATACGACCCTTATACTTTGTTTTAAATTATGATAGAGCATACAGGGCAATTCCCCCAGGGCTTATTACAAAGACTCAGAAGATGTTAAACCCACTGGGAAAAGCCCAAAGCTCTGGCTTCTACAGGGAAATGTGAGTTAGTCGATGCAGACACCACAGATGCTTTATTGGTTATTGTGTGTTTTTATGTGTGATATTGGGCTCTGTGCTATGTGCCTCTCAGCTGTTTGAGGGACAGATGTCATGAGGAGTAGTCCTGGCACTCATGGGTTAACTCAAGCCCAGACCCCAAGGGACCCAGGCATTTTAAGAGCAGAGCCTCCTCCAGTCATGGCCTGCCCTTACCCCTTCTAAAATCTTTTTTTTTTTTTTTTTTTTTTTTTTTTTTTGGGGGGAGGTCATCATTTATTTGTCTTTTACATGAAAACAGATTTGGGGGAGGGCGGGTGAACAAGGGGAAGAGCCAGCTGCTTTGATTTTCTGAAGTCGGAATGAGGGCAGCTGCTTCAAGACGTGGATCTGGGTCCCCACAGTGACATGGTGATTGTGACTGGACCGGAAGCGGGTTAGTGAAGCACCATTTTCTACTAAGTCTTATTCCAAGCTAAGCAGGCTTAAGGTTACAGTGGAAAGTGAGAGCACACAGAGGAGCGGACTATGTGAAAAAAGACTGTCCGCCTTCCATCTGTTGGGGGTTGCTGAATGTTTACTTCACCCAAGTCCCAAAATGAGGCACACGTTAGCTGTTTCCAGCCCCTCACCTTTCAGCAGCCTGCGTCCACTGAAACGGCTTTTGGGGGGCTCACTAGAGTCCTCTCCACATCCAGATTCCCCAACCTCTTTCTAGGTGTCCTGTGGGGATCAGGACCCTCTCTGAGCTGCGGTCCTTGCTGAGCTCCTGCTCAAGTCTCCTCTCCTCCTGGAGTCTCCTCTCCTCCTCTGCTTTTCCTCAAGTCCCTCCAGCCAATCCCCTGAAAGTGTTGATGCCCTTTCTGGTTTAGGACCACTCCTTATACCAAACCAGTGTTCACTTCCCTTTTATTCATCCTACGAGTATCTACTGAGTGCCTACCATCTACCAGGCATTCTTCCAGCACTGAGAATACAGCCGTGAATTTAACAGACAAAAGTCCCTGCTCTTACGGCCTTAGAGTCTAGTGCCAGGGTTGGCAACACTTTTCTGTGAAGGACCAAATAGTAAATATTTCAGGCTTTACAGGCCATATGGTCTCCATGGCAACTACAGCTCTGTGGCTGCAGCTCTAAAGCAGCCATAGACAGAACATAAACAAATGGGCATGGCTGTGTTCCAATAAAACTTTATTTACAAAAAAAAGTTGTAGGAAGGAGGAGGGCTTTGGCCTGCTGGGAAAGACATATTCTGTTTCTGGTGAGATTTCTTTTCTTTTTCTTTTTTTTTTCTTCTTCTTTTTTTAAATTTAATTTTATTTATTTATTTATTTATTTATTTATTTATTTTGAGACTAAGTCTTGCTCTGTTGCCCAGACTCCAGTGCAGTGGCACGATCTTGGCTCACTGCAGCCTCTGCCTCCCAGGTTCAAGGGATTCTTCCGCCTCAGCCTCCCGAACAGCTGGGATTACAGGTGTGTGCCGCCACGCCCAGCTAATTTTTGTATTTTTAGTAGAGACAGAGTTTCACCGTGTTGGCCAGGCTGGTCTCAAACTCCTGGTCTCAAGCGATCCACCCGCCTCGGACTCCCACAGTGCTGAGATTATAGGCGTAAGCCACCCGTGCTCGGCCTCTGCTGAGATTTCTAAACTGACAGAATGAAACTCAAGGGCCATCTTTGCTGCAACACAGGGAGAAGGTGTCTGAGAATTAAGCCATCCTGGGAAGGCACAGTGGGGAGTCCTCATGGCATGGCATTCATGACTTGTTTTTTTTTTTTTTTTTTTTTTTTTTTTTTTGAGACGGAGTCTCATTCTGTCGCCCAGGCTGGAGTGCAGTGGAGCAATCTCGGCTCATTGCAAGCTCCTCCTCCCAGGTTCTCGCTATTCTCCTGCCTCAGCCTTCCCAGTAGCTGGGACTACAGGGGCCCGCCACCACGCCCTGCTAATTTTTTGAATTTTTAGTACAGACGGCGTTTCACCGTGTTAGCCGGAATGGTCTCGATTTCCTGACCTCGTGATCCTCCCTCCTCGATCTCCCAAAGTGCTGAGATTACAGGCGTGAGCACTGCGCCCGGCCTCATGACATCTTTTGACCCCCCTGGATTCAACTAGGTAATCATGTCTGTGCCGTTGGTTATTTTAAATCAATAAACATTTCTCCCTCCCCGCCGCTTTTTTTTTTTTTTAATTTTTGGCTTAAGCCAGTTGTTTTGGGGTTCTGTCACTTATAACCAGAGTCCTGACCCATACCAAACCCAAACCCATTCTTGAGCTCCTTTTCTCCTTTCTCCGTGTGTTTTTTCTGGGCAATATCACCCACCTCCCTGAGTTTCTGCTGTCACCTCTATGTAGATAACCCTGGCATATTTTTTATTTTATTTTTGAAATAATAAAACAGGATCTTTAGAGTAGAATTTTTATAATCCTGGGTTTTTGTGGGTTTTTTTTGTTTTTTGTTTTTTTCAGATGGAGTCTCACTGTCACCCAGGCTGGAGTGCCTGGTACATTCTTGGCTCACTGCAACCTCTGCCTCTTAGGCTCAAGTAATCCTCCCACCTCAGCCTCGCAAGTAGCTGGGACCTCAGGCCTGTGCAACCATGCCTGGCTGATTTTTTTTTTTGTATTTTTAGTAAAAATGAGGTTTCGCCATGTTGCCAATGCTGGTCTCGAACTCCTGAGCTCAAGCAATCTACCTGCCTCAGCCTCCCAATGTGCTGGGATTACAGGCATGGGCCACCATGCCCAGCCTTCTATTTTATTTTATTTTAAATTTAGAGTTGGGTTCTTACTATGTTGCCCAAGCTGGTCTCAAAATCCTGGACTCAAGCAATCCTCCCACCTTAGCTTTGGGAGTAGCTGGGCTTTTATAGATGTGAGCCACTGTGCCCAATCCTGACATCTTTATTTCAGGCTCTAACTTTAATCCTGAGCCCGTATTTTCTCTGGCCTACTAGACATTTTGCCTAAGATATCCAGGAAGTATAACATGTCTAAAACTCAACTCAGTACTCTGGTTTCTCTTCAGATGGTATAAATCTTTCACCTTTTAAAACTCAGCTTATTACCTAACCTCTGTCCCTTCAAACATTTTTCCTGTGTTTCATAATAATACTAAAAATAATACCCAAGAGGCACTGTGACTCATGCCTGTAATCCCAGCACTTTGGGAGCCTGAAACTGGTGGATCTTGTGAGCCCAGCAGTTCGAGACCAGCCTGGGCAACACAATGAGAACCCGCCCTACCAAAAAAAAAAAAGTTAGCCAAGTGTGGTGGTACACACCTGTAGTCCTAGCTACTCAGTAGGCTAAGGTGGGAGGATCAACTGAGCCCGAGAGATGGAGGCTGCAGTGAGCCGAAATCACACCACTGCCCTCCAGCCTAGGTGACAGAGTGAAACCCTATCTAAAAAATAAATGAATACATAAATTAATTAATTAATTAATTAATAATATCAACTGAGCCATTATTACTCTGGGCAAGGTCTTGTGGTAGGCATCATATTATTTCAAATCTTCCTAATTAGCATTCAAGGCAGATATTATAAGTCCCGCTGTACAGATGAGGAAACTGCATCTGAGAGACTAAGCTAATTGGATCAGCAGGTGACTAAGCCGTAGTTTAACTTCAGGCCAGCTGTCCTGAGCCTCGATCCTCCCCTGTACCAGGCTGGCTGCCCTTCCTTGTTCGGTTAATAGCAGCATCAGTCGCTCAGTCACCCAGGCCAGGAACTCTTCTTCTAGAACATCTCTTGTATCTTCCCCTTTCTATACAGCCACTGTTTTATTCAAGATTCTCATTATTAAGGTAACAGATAGTCTTCTAGATGCCTTCTCTTCTCCCAGGCCCTTCCCTTCCACTCCAGTCTATACTATATTTCATTATGTTATATGGTTGACCCTTGAACAACACGGGAATGAACTGCACAGTTCATTTATAAGCAGATTTTTTTCAACCAAAACACAGTATTCACAGGATGCAAAACCCGCTACGGAGGCAGGGGTACTTTTTGTAGACTCAGGTTTTATAGGACCAACAGCAGGGACTTGAGTATGTATGGATTTTGGCATATATGGGGGTTCTGGAACCTATCCCTCACATATACCGAGGGCTGACTGTAAATACAACCCCCTAATGAAGGAACAAAAATTTCTGCCTCTTCTTCCTCCTCTGCTCAGAAACCAACAGCTCCTCCTACAAGATAGAAGCCAAGCAGCTTAGCTGGCAGTCAGGGACCTTTTCAACCCAGCCCACAGCCTACCTTTGTAAACACAGTTATCCATATTTAAGGTATACAACATAGTGTTTTAATATACAGATACATAGTTAAATGCTAACTACAGTCAGGAAAATAAGCACATCCACAACCCATCTTTTTTATCTTCTCTCTTCCTAATGCTCCATTTAATACATTCTTGATCTATCCACTGCTTCCAGAAAATAGCAAGTTTAATTTGCTCTTTTAGAACGATTGAAACTGTTTCTGCTTGAAGTGATCCGACAGCTCTCTGATTGTCTTTTGGGTCCGTTCTCAATTTCCAATTCTTCCATAAAGCACTCCTGAATACTCTCACCTCTCTCATCTCCCTACTTTCTGAATCTTTTTGTTTCTCCCACTCATCCAGTGATCTCTCTCTCTCTCTGTGTGTGTGTGTGTGTGTGTGTGTGTGTCAGTTATCTGCTACTTTGAAAGACTGTTGTCTTATTTCAATTGTGGGTGTCTTGAATTGTTGTCATATGTCATTATTTAACATATACAATGCATTTCTCTTTAACTGCATCTTATTTCCCTAGCTAGGCAGTAAGTGCCTAGAAGTCAGGGGATGGAACTCTTTTTTAATCCGTCCATAGTTGCTAGCACATTTCTTATTATAGATCTTCTCAACACTGGCTGCACATTAGAGTCTCCAATGGAGCTTTATAAAAAATACAAATGCTTGGTCCCACGACCGGAGATTTAGATTTAATCATTCTGAAATGAAGCCAGGCATTGGTATATTTTAAATCTTTCCAGATGATTCTAATGTGCAGCTAGGCTTACAGCCAGTGATTTATCACATCACAGATACTCAGAAAATGCCTGATGGATGTTTGATTGACCTGTGTCCCGATGTGGGCCCAAATTTCCTAATTGACTGCCCAAATATATTTGGCTACCAGAACAAGGTGGCTAACCCAGTAGACTTAATAAATATTGTTTGGAGCTGAAGATGGTAATCTTGATGTTGACAGTGATGATGGTGATTATGATAAAAATCTGAAACAAATTCTGGCATTTCTAGTTTCAGCACGGGACAACAGTTCCCCAATAAGAAATCAGATCAGCCCAGGTTTGACTTTTGCAAATTCTTTTCTTCCCTAATAGGTGCCTTATGCCTTTCCAGTCACTCTAGACGGGACACTGCAGGACAACAGGCTTCCTGGATCAGTGGAGCAGACTCACTGGGAATAACCTAGTTCCTCCTCATTCCCAAGGCCACAGTTTATAAAAAACTTAGTTAATTTGTCATTGTGAGAAAGTTTTGGACAAACTAAGTTCTTTTCTTAACGAGGCCTTGCTCTCAGGGAATGGGTAGGGACACAGCCTTTTAGTCTATGGCCTAAAAGGTTTTGGGAAGGACAGAAGTTTGCATCGATAGTTGTTGCCAGCTGTTTAGAGACATTTACTCATTTGCGAATGAGGCAAGAGTCATGGCTGCATCCCCTCATTTAGTATGGAGCTTTGCTTCACTCTGTGACTGGGGTTCACCCCTAACCTCACTCAGTCTTGCAAATGCCATTGGAGTATTCATATAGATGGTGAAAGAGGGGGAGGATTGGAGAGAGCATCTTTATCCATAAAGTGTCACCACAGGTATAGCCCAAGCATTTAGGACATGGGGCTGTTTCATTTTATAGCAGGTCTGATTTAGAATTATCTTGGCTAGAAGGTAATATGGTTTGGCTCTGTGTCTCCACTGAGATCTCACGTCAAATTGTAATCCCTACGTGTTGGAGGCAGAGTCTGGTGAGAGGTAATTGAATCACGGGGACAGATTTCCCCCTTACTGTTCTTATGATAGTGAGTGAGTTCTCACGAGATCTGGTTGTTTGAAAGTGTGTAGCACCTCCATCTTCACTCTCTCTCTCTCCTGCTGCCGTGTGAAGACGTGCTTGCTTCCCCTTCCACCATGATGGTAAGTTTCCTGAGGCCTCCCCAGCCATGCTTCCTGCACAGCCCGTGGAACTGTGGGTCAATTAAACCTCCTTTCTTTATAAATTACCCAGTCTCAGGTAGTTCTTTATAGCAATGTGAGAATGGACTAATACAGAAATCAAACGATATTTAGAATGGAAAAATTAAGCCTATTTTTTCTTCATCTTTAGCTTAACTTTTATTTAAAGCCTGAAAAAACTAAGATAGGACTGAGCAGATCAGAAACAGAGGGCCTTGGGTGGTGCTTATTTTTTGGGCCACATTCAGAATATATCAAGGAGGCAGAGTAGTGCAGTATTCAGGAGCAAAGCTCTGGAGTTGAACTGCCTATTCCCAAACCCCACATTGATCTTTGGAAATTAAAGATCTCTTGCCTCTCGAGGCTTCAGTTTCCATATTTGTAAAATTGGATAATAATAGCAAGTAATAGTAACAATCTCATCAGGCATGAGAGAGATGGGAGCCATGGCATTAAGGATCCCTGTGGCTATTGCAGGTCGCGGTGTGGACCCATATCCTTGTTCCCCACAGCCTGGCTTCTGTTTAGCACACTTACTTAAGGGAACCAGCTTTTCATTTCACTGGCCAATGGAAGGTAATAGGGACTTTTTGTCCACATCCTAATGCTATATTCATTGGGTTTTAGTCAGAAAGCAGAAACCATTTCAGGATTTCCAAACAGCAGCAGTTTAATATGGGGAACTGGAGACACTGGTAATGCAAGAGCCAAGAAGTCAAGCAGAGGATAGTGAGGAGAGCCAGAAATTAGCAAGAGCACCAAATCACTATCACCTATGAGCTGCAAAGACAATGGGAGGAGTGGATTGCAGTCCAGGAGCCAGGCCTCCAGGGGGAAGCTAAAACCATGGCAGGGGCTGCTGGAAAGAACCTGGGGCAATGGAGAGAGGGACTGACTGGCTCTCCTCACTATCCTCTGCTTGACTTCTTGGCTCTTGCATTACCAGTGTCACCAGTTTCCCATATTAAATTGCTGCTGTTTGGAAGCAGAGGCTGTGGAGGGGACACAGCCACTGCCAGAGACAACACAGTCAGCACCGAGAAGGTATGGTTTTCTATGACACCACTTGGTCCCAAGGAGCAAGGGAGTCTGGAAGATATGGTTTTCTATGACACTGAAAGAGATAGAGAATACAGGGAATGAGTCCACGTAGGTGGCTCATGCCTGTAATCCCAGCACTTTAGAAGGCTGAATCAGAAGGATTGCTTGAGGTCAGGAGTTTGAAACAAATTGGGCAACACAGTGAGGTCCTGTCTTTACAAAAATAAGAAATAAATAAAATAAAAATAATAAAAATAGCCAAGCATGATAGCATGCACCTGTAGTCCCAGCTACTCAGGAAGCTGGGGTGAGAGGACTGCTTAAGCCCAGGAGTTTGAGGCTACAATAAGCTATGGCTGTGCCACTGCACTCCAGCCTGGGTGATGGAGCAAGACCCTGACTCTAAAAGAGAGAGATTGAATGCAGGAAATAGATCTGAGGGAAGACAGGTAGACAACAAGCACAGCTCTTTTCCCACTTCCTAGTCTCTCCTGAAACCAGCACAGAATTGTGTCTCTTTGGCTGAACTAAAATTCAAAAGGGCACTTCTTACCTGGGAAGTGTCAGAAGGCAGAAGGGTGCTGGAACCACGGTGCAGACCCAGGACTGTTCTGTCAGGGTCTGGAATAACAGAGAGAGCAGGAAGGGAATGCTGCTGGGATTGTGGGGATTGCAGTGGCTTGTTTTCTTTCATTTTTATTCCCTGACAACTGCTTCAGTTCTTTTCATTATTAATCTGGGATTTTTTTTAATGTTCTCTGCACATCTTTGGAAGATTAATTTAAGCCAAATCTTCACTACCACAGGGGCTAATTCATTTTTCTGACTCTTTGAACAAAGAACAACTATTATTTCTTATCAACAGAAAAGCACAACTTTCTGAGTTAAAAGCCGGAAGAATTGCAAGCCTCCTTGGCAATTTGGAGCCTTGAGACAGTCGAGGAATCTCAGCACAGGCTGTGTTTCTTGTGGGACTTTTCATATTGTGGTAGAGGAAGGAAGGAAGAGGATGGCCTTTGCCACATCAGACAGACTTCAGGACCGTGGGCCTCTCCTCTCCCTTGCCCTCTTCCCACCTCAGTTCTGAAAAAAAGAGGTTTCCCTTCAGCCAATGGGCAAATGCATAGTGGGGTGCCCAGTTCTGCTGGTGGGTAAATGAAATATTTAGTTTGTGAGCTGAAGGGAATCTTTTATCTTTTGTCCAAAGTTCAGAAGCTGGGGCCTTCAAGCAGAAACTAAATTATGGCAGAAGCTCTCCGGGGGAACTGAGAGACAGCGAATTCTGGAAATGCCAACTAAGCATGGCAATTACAAGAGAAATAACCCTGGATTTCCTCCTCTCCTGCCCTTCAACTCTGGAGGAGAAATCAAAACAAAGATCTTAAAGCCACACAATCTCAGAGCCAGAATGTGTAGGTTTCTATCAAATGTCCACTCTCCAATGCCTCCCAAGCACACACAGAGAATCCCGGATGCTGCTAGAACACTTCCATCACTGGAAAGCTCAGGACCCTCCATCCCGTCGGTGGCTGCCCCAGTCATTACAGATTTTCTTCCTTTCACTGAGCCAAATCTGTCCACTGGCTTCCAGGAAGAGGAGGCCTGGTCTGCGCCCCTGCCTGGCAAAGCCCTGTAGACTTTCCACCATCTTTGAAGGGTCTTGTTTATCTTCTATCCTGCTTATAACATAAGCACCACATTCATTTTTGGGTTTTATATGCCTGCCTGCTAAATATCTGAACCAGGTTTATCCAAAATTTGTCACAGTATATGAATTGATATTCTTTGAAAAAGAACAAAGAAAGTTTTGTGGTCAAATAAGCTTTGAAAATGCTGGGTTAATAAGCTTTGGTGGTCACGCTAAGTGTTCACCCACATCCCTGGCTTTTCCCACTTTGGCACCCACCAGTCCCACTGCCACTGTCAGCACTTGCATTGCTTTACCTGAGGGCCCTGTCTGGTCCTTGGAGCCCACTTTGCCTGCACAGGCAACAAGAAGTGTGAAGGAATCAAAACTCCCCAGGAGCAGCCCTCAATCGGAGACAGATTGGAGTTGGTGTGTGATATGGTTTGGCTGTGTCCCCACCCAAATCTCATCTTGAATTGTAGCTCCCATAATTCCCACGTGTTGTGGGAGGGACCCAGTGGGAGGTAATTGAATCATGGGGGTCGGTCTTTCCCCTGCTGTTCTCGTGATTGTGCATAAGTCTCATGAGATCTGATGGTTTTATAAAGGGAAGTTCCCTTGCATAACTTCTCTCTCTTGCCTGCTGCCATATAAGATGTGGCTTTCGCCTTTTGCCACCCCAATGCCAAGATTGTGAGGCCTTCCCAGCCACATGGAACTGTAAGTCCATTAAACTTCTTTTTCTTTATAAATTACCCAGTCTCGCATATGCCTTTATCAGCAACATGAAAACAGACTGATAACGGTGTGTAAATACCCCGGCTGTCCCACACCACCCTTTGGGAAGGATGACACTGAGGCCTTTATTCTGACGACTGCCAAAGTTCTATTCACCATGGGAACTGGCTCCACAAAACATCCTTTATCCCCTGCTTTCCTTCCTGATCTCGTTCTCACACCTTCCAGGAAACAGGAATCTTTGTCTCAATAAATGCCTGTGGGGAACTCAAACTAAGACACAGTCAACTTGAAATTTCCAAGCAAGGGCTATAGTCCAAGCCCTTCCCAAAATGTATTTGATGGAGAAACCCTTTTCTCATAGTTCATCTGGAGGGACTAGGGTTCTAGAGGAGATGTTTAAGGAAGCTCGGTTCTGGCCCCTGGGAAGGATGCAGACCTGTCATGGAGTTCCTAAGAGGGAAGAAGTCAAGGACAGCATGGTAGCATGGATGATCAGGGTGTGAAGCAAGAAAGACGTTGAGTAGGAATATACGGCCACCCAGAAACACCTGGAGCTGAGACTCCCCAGGGGTGGAGTCCTCTCAGAGACAGTCTGAGAGGAAGTGGCCGATGTGGGCATTGAATACATTCATCTGCTGCTACAGATTTAAATTCTGGTTCTCACGCTTCAAGGGCAGTATGCAGATTAGGCTAGTTCCTAGTGGATTCACGCTTCACAAAAAGATAATACTGTAGCTATCTGTGCAAGAATTAACCCTCCTGCTCTTCTACCTGTAAGGAAATGGTACCAATTTCCTCAAGCTGCAAGACTGAGAGGCAGAGACACCCAGGATTAGGCAATTATGTTAGGAAATTCAACATTCAAGATGAAGGAAAAATGACTAGGGACTTTTTCTCAACAACTTGGCTTGAACGGGATTGATTCCAGGACTAAGAAGTATTCAAGCGACTCAGTGTCTGCAGTGATATAAAATAGGACCATCTGGTAGCTGGAAAATCTAAGGTGTGCCCTCTCATCAAAGCACAGGCATTTAATAAAGTTGATTAAGGATGTTGAAGCAGCAAGGAGGGAAACCAACCATGAAACATTGGGTCAAACCCACATTAGGAGTCCGGAACATCACAGAGACACAGGGAGATGTCCTCTAAATTTCTGCATGGACCAGGAGACTTTATCTTCCCCTGGAAGGACATGGAATGTTCTTTCTGGAACACCCCCCAGCACTGGCTCAGGAAGTCTCTGTGAGGGTTCATAGCGGACTCAGGGAATGCTGTCTGCACCTGCACACACAGGTGTATGGGTTTCCTCTGGGCATTGGCTACATGTTAGGCATTTGGTGGTCTGTCCTATACATGACTGGATAAAGTGTTTAAGAGATAAATGTTCCCAGACCTTCCTGATCTCCTACCCACAAATAAGCATCCTGACTGGGCCTGCCCTCCATCCCCTGAGAAGGGCACTGCTTGGCAGACCCTTTATACTCAGAATCTGGAGAAAGAAGGAGGGAGGAAAATGTAAGAGGCCTAGGGAGTATGGCTTGGAAAACGAAGTTTTTCAAGGTAGTTGGGGGAAAAAAATGAGTTCAGAGTTACAGGTGCACAAGAACAAAATAGATGAGAGAGAATAAGGGACTGTGTTCAGAATGGCTGACGTTGGCAGGGCATGGGGACTCGTGTCTGTAATCCAAGTGTTTTGGGAGGCCAAGGCAGGAGGATTGCCTGAGGCCAAAACTTTGAGACCAGTCTGGGCAACATAGTGAGACCTCACCTGTACAAAATATAAAAAATATTAGCCAGGTGTGGTGTTGTGCCTGTAGTTCCAGCTACTGGGGAGGCTGAGGTGGGAGGATTGCTTGAACCCAGGAATCTGAGGCTGCAGTGAGCTATGATCATGCCACTGCACTCCAGCCTGGACAACTGAGCAAGACCCTGTCTTTAAAAATAGAATGGCTGAGGTCTATATGTGTCCTTCTTGGTGTTTGAAAAATATTAGTCAAGGACAGAAGAGCTTGCTTTGAAATTATTCTTCATTGCTGGACTGTACTTTCTTGACCTCAAATCCACCTTGGGACTGGATATTGTGAGTCGTGGCTTAACGTACTATTGAGATGTACATCCAGACCCTGAGCCTTTAAACAAATCTACCCACTCACCATAGGTGCAGCTAAAGACCGATAAAAATGGGGGGACTGTCTTGGATCTTCTCTCTCCTTTTATCTTTGCTCCTCAGTCTCTACTCCAGTCTTCTGTGTTGACTTCTGACTTTTCGGTAGTTCTCCCATTTTTGGCTACAAAATTGCTCTTTGAACTTGAATACAGAAATTGACTTTCATGCTATTGATTCTTGCTCTCCTTAAGAAAAATCTTTTCCTCCCTTCTGTTTCTCCCCTATCCTAAGCCTCCAGGGTGAGCACCAGCCCAGCCTGGCTCCAGTTCCTGAACCACCCCAATGCCTGTTAACTGGGCTTGTTCTGCATCTCACTCCCACCTTGCAGGGCCATGAGACTGTGCAGTGTATGTCTATTTCCCTGGTAGACTGAGCTATGTCTTATTGTTGCATCCTTCCCTGCTCCTAGCACTGCCTCTATTCCATAACAAGGGTTCACTGAGTATTTGTTGACTCCCAGACACAAGATCAGCTGTAGGTCTCAGCCTGGAGGAAATGTTACTAAGAACTGTGACACTTGGAATTTACCATTGAGATGCTTCAATGTGTTAACTGAAATTCCAGAAAGCTAGAGAGGCTCTTGGATAAATTAGAAATCATGAGGAAGAGAGATGTTATTTTCTGATCAACAGCCAATTCACTAGTGATTTAACCAAGTCAATAGCTCACGGGACCTTCGTGACCTTAACACACTGAATGGCTATTTCTTCTTTTGCTTTTAGAGGTCAGTCCTCTTCTGGTCCAGCTAATTTTTCCCCAGCTGGACTGCACTTTCTTGAGGCCCCTGGACTCCTGCCTGCGTAGCTTCTCCCCTCTGTCACCTTCCTCCTCATCTCACCCAGAAGCTGGAGCCAGTTAGAACACAGGTTTCCTTAGGTCTGTGATTAAATCTTGAGTTGTTTCTGATTGGACTGCTCACATTTCCCATTTTTCTTTACTTTTTTCACAAATTGTTTTGTAACTACTATGAGCCAAGCCCTCTGGCAGGCATTGGGACTACAGTGAGTCTCTGACATCAAGAGGCTCCAGCATGATGGAGAAGACAGACAAGCCAGCAGAGAATTGCAAAATGCTGTTCTATAGGGTGCTGGGGCATTGCAGAGGCAAGGAGGTGGACCACCAACCTAGATGAGGCTGGGCTATGTTTGAAGTGGGGGTTGAGGAGGGGAATGGAGTACAATAAAACACCCAGTACAATAAACGTCTTCCATTGCACCATTACCATGGACCCATGACCCTGCCTCCTAGACAGATGGGCAGACCCTGTTTCTTGTTCATCTCAGCAGCCCCAGGGCCTAGCACAATGCCTGGAGCTTTGTACTGTTAGGGCCAAGGGGAATTTTTCCCTGAACCCTCTGAAGATTCACTGAAAACTCAACTGATAAAAGGCATGTTAATTGGAAAAAAGGTACAGGAATGTGTTTAATGTGTACACATGAGCCTTCAGAATGAAGACCCGAAGATACAAGGGAAGTCATCCGTTTTTGTGGTTAGGTTCAACAAAGTCTGGACAGCCATGTAGAAATGTGATTGGACAAAAAGGGTTTGGTCTAATGCTAATAGACTGCTTGGGGAAGCCCAGCAAGGCCTATCTGTCTGAATTCTTCTTGGCCTCTCTGAGCAGCATTCCTTCCTTCTGGATGTGGAGCAGGGCCCTCTCTGGAATGGGGAGTCTTATGCCCTACTGTCAAACAAGGTAGGTCAGAGAATTTCTTTATGGCCAGTTTTTGCACTAAAAGGAGAGGGTAATATTAGAATAATATTTTTAGGTTTTATGGCTGGCTTTGGAGAAAAGGGTTCTGGTTTCTATGATCCACCTTGGGGAAAAAGGATTCTAGTTTCTGTGGCTACCCTTAGGGGAGAATGGGACAGAGAGACAGGGCGGCAGGAGAAGGTCAGAGAAAAACTTCTGCTTCTGAGACTCCTTCTGAGGCCTTCACTTTGGAGTATTGTTTTCTGAGTCCCAATAGTAGCTACTCAATAAACACTTGTTTAATTTGAATAATTGAATCTTAAGACAGCTTAATGATATCATAATGCTTTCACAGGTATTAGCTAGGTAGCACATTAGTCAGAATGTGCTAGGCCCTACAGCTGTAACAAAATCTCAACCCAACAATGATTTATCATTCATTTAATGTGCCAGAAATTGACTTCTTGCTCATACCATCTGTTCTATTCAGATCAGCTAGTGGTAGGAGTCAGGAGGAGAAGGGAGGATTCTTCACACACTCACTTGGGAGCTCAGGGTGATGGATGGAGGCTCTTCCATTTGAAATGTCATCTGTAACTAAAGCAAGGAAAGAGACATCTAGAGGGTTTTGCACTGGCTCTTCCATGCATCCATCCTCACTGGCATGTGTCAATTCCATTTAAGTCTGTTAACCAAAATTGCAAGATAACTGCAAAAAATCCCTTCCCTAACAGCAAAGGGGCTGGAAATGGTGAGGGGAGAAGTAGATGGAATGTTTGGTGAGACCACTGACTCTGTTACAGGTAAGAATATCATTTCCTGCACTTTTCTTCACTGGATGAGGAATAGGGGCACCACTGAAGGAGAGACACCAACCCATACTGTCAGGCCTGAGATCCCATTGCCCCAGCTCCAATTCACTCACGGGACATTGTGAAGCCTGAGTCCTTAGGAAACCATTGTGTTAGGTTCATTTTCCTTGGAAATGATAATCACTGCTAGATCTGACTGATCCTGGTCTTCTTTTCATAGTACAGGTACTGTCACCATCAGGAGACAGTATAGGGCAGTGTTCCCCTGACATGGCATCCATCAATGTTCTAGGTTTTTTCCCAGTGAACTCTGCCCCCACGGGGTTCACTTTGCTCCCAGTCACAAAACACAATCACGTAGCAGCATACTCTTCACTCTTGATATTTCAGATTTTCCTTCGCTCTCATTCGCATTCTCTTCTGTGATGCCAGTTCCTTGAATTACTGCCATGTTTCCGTGTTTTGGTTTAATCCAATAGCTCATCTCTGGGGTTGCTGTCACCAGGGGCTTCATACAAACCACTTTTGGTAATCATTTTTCAATGTCTTCTCACCCCTCCCTGACACCTCTCCTACACACTAGTGTCCTAGGCATGCTCTTTCTGTTCTCACTTTGGACTCATTTATGAAAGCTGTTTTAATTTGTTTTCTGCCTAGGTCTATTAATACAGTGCATGTCAATGCCATTGCCTTCCTTAATTCAACATGTTCTGTAGACTTTGACTCAGGGGATATGCACCAGTCCACACTTGTTAGTTTATTGCAAGGGGGGAGGGGAGAGGTTAGCCTGAGCGGTGGGAGTTTGAATGGCCTCTGCAGATTGGCTTTCTCCTTACTCCTCCAGTGCAGGTGAGAGTTTGCATCCACGTGGGTTTCTCTTTTTTGTCTCCTCTTATGAACTCCCCTTGGCTACAGTCTCCCTCCAGGCAGGCACCATGTCTTCTCTGTACTCATGAGAGTGTACAGAGCCTGCTGACTGTTGAATTGATCAAGCACTCCACCCCTGACTCCTCCATTTCCCCCTCCCAGATCTTCCCAATTTATGAGGGGCAGGAGTAGCCAGGAGGCCTCTCAGCAGCCCTGGAGGGCAGAGGTGCCCTGGCCATCACCTGGGGATGCTGGTCTCTTGATCATGTACTTGTCTCCCTCCTTGGCTTTTCTTCTAATATAATTTCAGGGAAATCTGAAACACTGCCTACTGAGGACCCTATGTCAGGGAAAATAAAGCTATTTTGGTTTGAGCTGAAACACTGTCTAGCTCATTAGAGGTGACCAGGCTAGCGTAGCCCCGCTGCTCTGTCTGAATTTAGAGGGAGACCATCCTGAGGTGGGGAGTCACAGGTGAGATGGAGATGAGTAGTCCCTGGTGTGTGTGTGTGTGTGTGTGTGAGAGAGAGAGAGAGAGAGAGAATGGCAGAGAGTAATACACTGTATGAGGAGCATGGTAGAATGAAAGAACTGAGAAAAGTAAGACTCCAGACCCCAACTTGCTCAAGTTGCTCTTAGGCAAACCACTCTTGCCTTTGAGACCCCATCACTCCTCCAGTGACCTGAGCAGTCAGAACTGCATGGTTTCAAAGTTCCTTTCAACTCTGAATGTCTATGATTTTATGAATGAGCACTGACTAGAGCATCACTTTTTGACCATGGGCAATTTATTTCAACGTTTTATGCTTTAAGATTTTTTTTAAAAATTCCAAATGGATGATAATCCCAATTCAAGAAACTGTTGTGATCATAAAAGGAGATTAAAGATGTAAACACACTGAAAAAATTATGTGGTACTTTTAAAATGCTAGTTACTTAACTTGCCTATATGCCTTGCTGTCTTGTAGTCCACCCAGGCTGCTATAACAACGAAATATATTACAGAGTAATTTCACAGTTCTGGAGGCCGGGAAGTCCAACAGCAAGGCACCAGAAGATTTGGTGTCTGCTGAGAGCCCACTCCTCACAAATGGTGCCTTCTACATACCCTCACATGGCAGAAGGGACAGACAAGTTCCCTGGGGCCTCTTTTTTTTTTTTCTTGTTTGAGACGGACTTTCACTCTTTTTCCCAGGCTGGAGTGAAGTGGCACTATCTCAGCTCACTGCAACCTCTACCCCGGGGTTCAAGTGATTCTTCTACCTCAGCCTCCCGAGTAGCTGGGATTATAGGCACTCGCTGCCACACCCAGCTAATTTGTGTGTGTGTGTGTGTGTATTTTTAGTAGAGATGAGGTTTTGCCATGTTGTCCAGGCTGGTCTCAAACTCCTGACCTCAGGTGATTCACCCTATTGGGCCTCTTTCATAAGGGCACTAAGTGTGGAAAAACTCAACCCATTTTTCATCTGCTGTCACACTACCACAATCAACACATAGACTTCTGTGACCAAATATGTGGTGGTTTTCCACACACACAATTCTGCAGCAGTGGACACCAGCTGGGTGTCCTGAAATTCAATTCTATTCTGACACCATCACCTGGAGATAGCCAGTGTCACCTCTAACAAGCTAGATCGTATTTCAGCTAAAAGAAAAATGGCTTTATGTTTTCTCAGGAAACATCCTCAGTGAAATTGCTTGTAGTTCCCAGCCTGGCCCCACGGGTGGGGCTGGACCTTCTGGAGAAGGTTCTTCACTCCATTCAGAGCACAACACAGCATGGGTTTAGCACAGTGGGAACACTTTGGTGTTCTGGGGGTTCGGAAGCTCTGGGACCAACAGGAGTCAGCAGTGAATCCCCCCATAGGGACTGTGCTGTCTCACAGGTGAGGGATGACTGAGCACACAGTAGCTTCTTCTCCACCCGTGTTCTGCTTTCTTCTATGTTGGCTTCATTCACAGGCAGAATTTCTCCTCATTATGTCAAAAATGGCATCTGAGGTACCCACTATCCAAGAAGAGCTCACATTTTCCCCCCTAGAGTTCTAGCTAATGTCTTGGGTTTGTGTCCAGCCCAAACCTGTCACACCACCCCTGATATGTGACCCTCTGATTTGCCTGGTCTAGATCCCAGGCCCATACCTGGGGACAGTTGGTAGAGTCAGCGTCATCTGAACTACCCAGTTTCCAGACTAAGAATAGAGTGGGTGGTGGTCCCCAAAGAGGAGATGGGAGCTTGCAAATGATGGGTTTGAATTTGAGCTCAGATTTCTTTGACCCCCCTGAGCTAGGTCAGATTTCCTAAAGATTTACTCTGGGACAAGCATTTATATGCTTCTGACTTATCAAGTGTATTAGTCTGTTTTCACACTGCTGATAAAGGCATACCCGAGACTGGGAAGAAAAGAGGTTTAATAAATTTATAGTTTCACATAGTTGGGGAGGCCTCACAATCATGGCAGAAGGCAAGATGGAGCAAGTCACATCTTGCGTGGATGGCAGCAGGCAGAGAGAGCTTGTGCAGGGAAACTCCTGTTTTTAAAACCATCAGATCTCATGAGACTCATTCACTATCATGAAAACAGCACAGGAAAGACCTGCCCCCATAATTCAATCACCTGCTGCCAGGTTCCTCCCACAACAGATGGGAATTATGGGAGTTACAATTCAAGATGCGATTTGTGTGGAGACACAGCCAAACCATATCATCAAGGATATATTCTCAGGGAAAATTTCTAAGTAACACAAGGAGGAAGATACAATTTCAGGCGAAGTACTATGGAGGTTAACTTCAGCCTGAATCCACAGGGGAACTTGGAGTGTAAGTTACACTTTAGGATCTTCCCAAAATGAGGGAGCTGGGCCTATCAGCTCAGAACTCACCTGGAGGAAGGTACACTTCTAGCCCCTTTGGCCCTCCCTTGGGTGTGGGCACTCTCACTCTATAGCCCAAGGCCGTCCTGGGAAGAAGAGTTAAAGGTACCAACTACAGGTAGCAAAAGCACCCTGAAACACACCAGCAGCTAGGACTCTGGGCAGAGTATTGACTGATGGTGTTTACTAGAACCCCAGAGCTCATGCTTTTCTGTCACACTTCCCCATCCTCCAGTTGTCAGTCCAGATATTAACATGCTGCCTTTGCTTAGAGTGAGGTCACTTGACTCTAAAATCCCCACATCAGAGAAAACTGAGGAATTTGATTAGTGTTGTGGCACTGTTATGATCACTTACCAAAGAACCCTTTTGGTTGCCAAGCCAAGTGTACTCTCTGTACAGAGTGGTCTCATCATTTCCTAAACGATTCTGCTATGTAGATGATCTCTGATTTACCAATTGCAGAAACAAAGAGGCAAATGATTTAAATGAATGCACTGGAGGGAACTTGGCTCTTCTGTCTTTTCCACCACATGCCTGGAGAAGAGCTTCCCCTGGCAAGGGCAGCATGCATCATTACAGACTGGCACACATGACCCTTGTGTGTCACTGGCAGTGTCTGCCCTCAGGACACCCATCCTGTCCTAGGAGGGGTGATGTGGTGGAACCAACCCCATTTCTCTCCCCATAACGTAGTTGGCTCTGCTGCAGGGGGATTGTCTGGGGCCCCACTATTCCTTGGCCAAACTCCCTTTATTGCTCATGGGCTTTTCCCTAGCACCTGCCCTAATTGTTTCTACAACAAACTGTTCTCCCGTCACTAGCTGTATCCAAGCCTTTGGTGTTCACCAACTGTTTGAAGATGCAGACAGTGAAGTACCTGAAAATTTTCCAAGCAGTCCTCAGCCCTAGTTAGGCAGTGGCTTGCTGTCTCCCTAGCCAGGCTCACCCTCACGCCCAGATCTTTTTGTGAACGCTTTCCTCAACCGGAAACAACACCTTCCCCAGTCCTCATCACCTTCATGACTTATACTTGCCCTATAAGGACTGTTGGTCATGTCCAGAATTGTTTTTACTGCTTCCAAGCTTCGTTCACCCCTCCCTTTTTCAATAGAAGAAAGGATCAAAAGAGTGAAAAATCAGGTGAAATACTGAATGAGTGAACAAGTAAATGAAAGAATGAATGAATGAACTCACCACCTAACATCACACTTCATCCTCTGGTATTTTATTGTGTGTTCTTTGGTACTTTTAAGTCATTTCCCCAATAACATGATGAGCTGTCCGGAGGAAAAGAGCTGTGATTTTTACTTCCCTCTGGAGAACAGTCTGATGCCATGTGGCTGCATGGACATAGCACTAAGTTAGAATTCAGGAGCCCAATCCTCCCCCTACCACTTTTTGAATGAACTTGGACCAGTTTTAGGTTTTCTGGGCCTTCTTTTCCTAATGTGTGAAGTGAAGAGATGGGACTGGAAAAGCCAGCTCTGGGGTAAAAGTCCAGTTTCCTCTCCCTGCCATCTGGGTAACCTTGGGAAAGACACAACCTCTCTGAGCAAACAAGAAAAGTCGTTCCTACCTCATGAGCTGTTTGAAAGCCTTGATGATGTGATGCATGCCAGGTTCTTAGCTCATAGCTAACAATTATAGTCTCTGAGCTCCTATACACATTGACATAGTGAGAATATTCACTTGAGAATGCTGTATTGGCCAGGCGCAGTGGCTCAAGCCTGTAATCCCAGGACTTTGGGAGGCCGAACAGGGCAGATCGCTTGAGGTCAGGAGTTTGAGACCGGCCTAGCCAACATGGTGAAACCCTGTCTCTACCAAAAATACAAAAATTAGCTGGGTGTGGTGGTGAGCACCTGTAATCCCAGCTACTTGGGAGGCTGAGGCAGGAGAATAGCTTGAACCTAGGAGGCAGAGGTGGCAGTGAGCCCATATTGCGCCACTGCACTCCAGCCTAGGTGACAGAGCAAGACTCCATTTTAAAAAAAAACCTTGCAAGATGGGCTACCACAATTTCTCTTCTAAAAAATGCAAAGCCAATCAGCACATGAAAAGATGCACAACACAACTCATTAGGGAAATGCAAATCAAAACCACAATGAGACACCACTTCACACTTATTAGGATGGCCTTAAAAAGGAATTAAATTCTGATACACGCTGCAACATGGATGAACCTTAACTGAAATAAGCCAGACACAAAAAGATAAATACTATATGATTCCATTTAAATAAGGCACCTCATGCAGACAGAAAGTAGAATAGTGGCTACAGGGTTTTAGGGGGACAGGGGAATGGGGAGTTTAGTGGGCACAGAGTTTCAGTTTGGAAAAATGAAAAATATCTGGAGATGGATGATGGTGATAGCTGCACAACAACGTGAATGTATTTAATGCCACTGAACTATACACTTAAAATTGTTAAGATGGTAAATGTTATGTTATTTACATTTTACCATAATAAAAAAAAAATTATTTAGAGCAATGCAGAACAATTGCCACAAACCAAGCTGAGGTTTCTTTGGGTGTGGCTCTTGCCAGGTGAAGGAGGCAGGTTTGTGCTAAAACAATAGAAACTGACTCAGTCTGGTCCTTGAATGCTGGTCTCAGCAGAGGGAAAGCTTTCAGCCAAAGCCAGGAATGTGCACGTCATGAAATTAGGCAGGGCCTCTCCATGGAAATCGACATTTATTTGAAGACTTTAATGCTTGATTTGGCCTCGCCCAGAGGTGACCTTCTACGCAGGGCCAAAAGAAAAGTGATTTCTTTGATCGTCCATCTGACCCCAAACTGACCTCCTGCATTTTCCAATTCATTTTAAACCATGCTGTACTGACCAAAGTGATTCCAGCTCTTAGCAAAGAACATTTCATATTTTACCAACAATTCTGGGCCAATTTCAGATCTGTTCACTTGAACAGCAGGAATAAAATCCTGTGAGTTCTCTCTGGGTCTTTCTGATCTCAGGCAGTAGGGAGGGAAGGCAAGGGGAATATTTATAATTTGCGTGAAGCTTGGGGGACAGATGAGAATCGGAAACTCCTCCCTGCTTGAATGTGAACTGGCTCACTTGGACCACATCTGAGTGGGAAGGAGATGGTGTAACTCGCAGGGCAGGGACTGGGGTTCTTTTTTCCTCAGGTGAGGATCAGCATCTTGCCAGGGAGGAGAAGAATGTGATTCTTCTGTGTTGTTTGCAACACTTTAGGCTGCAAGTAACAGCAAGACCAACTAGAGCTGGATTAAACAATAAGGAAAATGTATCCTCTGTAACAGGACAAGAGGATGGAGCTATACAAAAGAATAAGATCATGTCCTTTACAGCAACATGGATGCAGCTGGAGGCCATCATTCTAAGTGAATTAACGCAGAAACAAAAGCAAATATCACACGTTCTTGTAAGTGGGAGCTAAACATTGGGTGCACATGGACATAAAGATGGGAACAACAGACACTGGGGACTCCAAACATGGGGAGGGAACAAGGGTTGAAAAACTGCCTATTGGGTACTGTTTTCACTGCTTGGGTAATGGGCACACCAGGAGTGCAAATCTCAGCATCACACAATATACCCATGTAACAAACCTGCATGCGTACCCCCTGAATCTATAATTTAAAAAAGAAAAGACAAGAGATAGGGTGACTGTGGGGTTGGTATATCAGCAGCTCAGTGCAGTAAGCAAGTCCCTGTGCTCTGTCCATCTGTCTTGCTTCCTTCATGCTCACACGAGGCTGCCGACTCCACAGACAGACCAGGCAATGGGAGGGTATGCCTTCCAGACCCCATCCCGACAACCAACAGAACTCCCCCTCATGTGAATCATATCCCATGCCAATGCCCCAAATCAGGAGACAGCAACCTTTCTCTGTAAAGGAACAAGATAGTAAATATTTTGGGCTTTGAGGATATACATTTGGTCACAGCCACTCCACTCTGCTGTTGCAATGTGAAAGCTGTCATAGGTAATGCATTAACAAATGAGCATGGTTGCATTCTGATGAAATTTTATTTATAAAAACAGGTAGGCCTGCTGGATTTGACCTATGGGCTAATTTGTCCACACTTTTTCCAGACCAGGTAGCCTCAAAATTAGCTCCAGGATACAAGCGTTGATGAAACAAGTCACAGGCAATTTGTTACTAATTTATAACCACAGTGCTTGTAAACGGTTTATTCCATTCTCTGTTGGCATCTAATAGAGACTATTCAAAAGGTCCTAATTCATAACATTGAGCATATGATCACCCAAAAGGCAGATGATAGCAGAGCACAGCAAAGCTGGGGCACCGAAATAAATGAGAATAAAAATTTCAAGGCTAGGCGCAGTGGCTCATGCCTGTAATCCCAGCACTTTGGGAGGCTGAGGTGGGCGGATCACTTGAGGTCAAGAGTTCGAGACCAGCCTGGCCAACATGGTAAAACCCCATCTCCACTAAAAATACAAAAATTAGCCAGGCATGGTGGTGCACACCTGTAATCCCAGCTATTCAGGAGGCTGAGGCAGGAGAATCGCTTGAACTTGGGAGGTGGAGGTTGCAGTGAGCCGAGATCGCGCTATTGTACTCCAGCCTGGGTGACATCTCAAAACAACAACAACAACAAAAACATTTAATTACATTTAAAGGGTGCTCTATCCCCTCTGAATGCCTAAATTCCTACAGAAACCGTTTTCATATTTCCTTTTTTGTTTATCCTGTATTGAAAGTCAAGAATGAAAAAGACCTTAGCACTTTGTCCAAATTTTACAGATGGAATGGAGATTCAGAGAAGGCAAGCTACTTTCCCCATATCACACAGCCACTCAGTGGCAGAACGAAGATCCCAACCCAGGCTATAGTAGGTTGTTGTATTGTTCAGAATATTTGCTGCCCCTCCAAAGAGGAAGCTTATACAACTCCTGCTGGAATAAGCTTGGTCCTTGTGCCTTGTGGTGGTCCTTTCTCTGGAGTAGGGTATATACCACCACCACTACCCACACTGTTGAACTCAGGAGCAGCCAGGCAATTCGTTTTGCCCATGAAGTGTGGATGAAAGTAGCATGTATCGCTTCCGATTGCCATGTCTGCTTGCGCTCTACCACAAAACATGATGTTCCTGGCAGAGACTGCTCTGCTCCGCTGGGTTGCAGAATGAAGAGGATAAGCACGGCTGCAGCTCACCTGTGATAAGCATATCACACGAGCAAGAAATAAGCCAGTGTGGTCTGGGGTCTTTCGTTACTGCAGCATAACTGAGTCTACCTTGACCAGTACTCAGGCTTTACAACACAGGCACTGCTCTTTCTCACCAGGAGGATCACATTTCCAGCAGTGTTGCATGGAATTTAACAGCACATGTTTTATTTTTATTGTATTTATTTCTGCAGTGATGAGGGCTCCACCCTCATGACCTAATTAATCACCTCCTAAAGGCCCTACCTCTATACAGTCGCATTGAGGATTATGTTTCAACATGAGGATTTTGATGGGACACAAACGTTCAGATCATAGCAGGTACCTACCCCACAGGGATATGTTGAGGATTTAATAACCTAAGCCTGTGCTTTGAGGAATTTGGCTAAATGGCTACTATTATTCCACATAGCCTCCCCTTAGCTGATATGGCAGTGACAGCAAGGGATTGGGGTGGGAGAGGGGTTTGCTAAGATGGTTTCATGGCTTATACATGCAAACAGCCAAACCCTCAGAAGTCACTCTCCCCCAGGGAGGATGCTGATGACCATCACTGTCCCTGCAACAGGCCAAGGGGAAAGGACTGGAGGGGCTTTGTTGTGAAGGGGTTGGGAGCAGGGACTGTGGAGCCTGACTGGTTAGGGTTCAAGTCCTATCTCTGTCCCTTCCTTCCTGGGCATCTGTACATAAGTTACTAACCTCAGTGAGCCTCAATTCCCATCTCATGGGGTGAGGTGAGGATTCAGTGAAATAATTCATGAAAAAAATGCTCGTCACAGTCCCTGGCACAGTGCAAGGTCTCAGTAGACATCAGGATCAATGTCGGTGTTCTTCTGCCAGAGTAAACTAAAGCGAGTGTGGGCAGAAAAGGAGTCATAGGAGGTGATTCCTCTCTCAGTGCATCTGAAGGAGCAGCAGGGGTCATTGTAGCCTATCCCCTGTCCTCATGAAAACACCACCTCTTGAAATGACAGACTGATTATCTGGCTGGTGTCAAGTTGGTAGAAAATAAAGCATCCCTCCCTGACATTGCACAACTGTCATGGATTCCCATGGATGCGGGTTTAATGACCTTCGGTCAGGGTTACGCACCATGGGGGAAAGCTCAGATCAGGGAAAGATACACTGTGTCCCTTCACAAACAGATCCACACTTGGCGTGGAGCTGTCCACGGAAGGAAACCCCTGGCTCACGTCCTTCTCAGCCACATGTCTTGGTGCACCCTCTGCTGAGGGCAGGATCCACTGCTGCCAAGCTGCTGGGCCAGGGCTTTCACACACTTGCCAGGCTATAAACTCTACCTGAGGCCAGGTGTGCTCGCCTCCCCGCTGGTTGGGTAGACCCCTGCCTAGGCCTGGCTGGAGGAAGGCTGGAGAATAATCAGTTGGAGGTGAACATCACATGCCCAGCCCTTGAATTGCTGGCTATTGGCTCGTTGGCCAGAAATCCAGATTAAGCTCTTAACATGCACACGCACCTGGGAGGGATGTTCGCCAGGCTCCACAGCTGTGTTTGAGTGAGTTCATTAGATGCTGTCATTCATGGCTGCCACAAGTGTTCCCCGGGTGCTCCCAGGTGTCAGGCACTCCTTCCTCCACGTCTGGGGAAGCAAGGACGTGACCAACACTTAGAAGGGAAGTGGGGTGGGGGGTTGCCATCTGGAAGCTTTGCTGACCACACTGCCCTGAGCTGTGTTTAGAGTTCAGCCTGGGGCCTGGAAAGCAGGCCCAGGAAACCTCATAGGGCCTTCATTCCTGACGAATGAGAAATAGCCAGAACTGCCGGCCTGCCCCTTGGCGGCTACTACACAAGAGCTTGCCGGATTTTCTATAAATTTTTTTTTCTCAAATGTCACCATGAATTAGCAGCGCTCACTCCTGGGGCTGCTGGGAATACACCTTTACTGCTTCCATCAGAACCAGCCTCAAGGTTGGAGAGAAAGCCTTTTATTTGGTAAGCGACTGTGAGGGTTCATTACTGAGTAAAGGGAGAAGGCAACAAGGGTCTATGAGAGGAAGTAGTACAGAAATTGGAATATCGTCAGTGAAATAATTGCAAGGCAACATTTCAGGGTAATTTCCTACTGCGTTTTAATGACCAATAAAGAAGATACAAAAGTGTCATTTATAGAGAAACTCCAGCATTTTGTTTTCTTGGTTATTCTAATAGATCAATTGAAACATATAATATGATTTAAAAAACAATTTTTTTGGCCAAACACTGTATTCAATCTTTCATGCTACAGATCTGTGTAGTTACTGCTTGTCATCCAGTCAAGATGGAAGTGAGTGGGGCTAAACGAGAAGAAAATTCTGCTCTTTTTCCTTCTGATAACGGGCAAGGAAACCTTGCAAACTCCATCCTAAGACATTTTCCCATTTTCTTTATTGTGGCTGGTTTCTAACTGAAAGTTACAATATATTCATTCTTAGGCAGTGGGGTGGTTTTGGTGAAAACACATGAGGAACCCTTGGGGTTTTGGGAGGTGAAGGGCAGTTTTTTAATCCATTAGCTTTGTCTGCCTAGGTTCACCACCCAGAACCAACCCCAAGCCCACCAAGTGGGATGACATGGACTGAGTATGACACGGGGGACAACTTCAGCGCCAGCTCACTCCGTGGATGGGAGGGGCTGGAGACCAGGGCTACTTGCAGAGAGGACAGCTCCTCCTCCTGAACACCCCTCCTGCTCATCTCACAGAGCCTCTTCCTCCTCTAGAATCAGCCGCCAGGACCTCTACAATCTGACTTCTGCTGCTAGTAACATCGCAAAGGCAGAATCTGGCTTCTCTGCAAGGACTTCAGGCTTGTCAAACTCAATCACCTGAAAGTCAGAGAAGAAGAACTGAAATCAGCAGAAAATATCTACCCACTGTAAAGCTCAAACCACTGAAATTTCTGGGGAGATGAAGCCAAAAGAGCTTCCTGTACCTTCCCATTTTCCATAACCAGGACGTGATCGCAGTTGAGAACTGTGTTGAGGCGGTGGGCGATGGTCAGCACAGTGCAGCCTTTGAAGGCATCTTTGATGGTGTTCTGGACCAGGGTGTCAGTCTTGGAGTCCATAGAGGCGGTGGCTTCATCAAGGAGAATGATCTGTCAAGGAGGGAACATTGTAAAGGTAAGCCAAAGGTGCACTGAGAGGGGAATTTATAGCCTTGGCTCTATTTACTTTAAAAAAAGAAGAAGAAGAAAAAGAAGACCACAAGACGAAAAGTAATTAGCTAAACATCCATCTCAAAAAGAAAAAAAGAGAGAAAAGAGTGAAGTAAAAGTCACATCACATCACCTCCATCTTTCCCAAGGAACTTGCTAGAGGGACAAGGTTGTATATCCTTTACTCCTCTTTTTAAGTGGTTTTTTCTAACCCTACAAACTCGTAGGGAGACAGGCTGCACAGGCTTTATCTATTGTGCTAACCTGAGTCGGCATGAAGCACAGCAGCACTTACACTCATTCCCTATATTGCTGCCATATCAAACGATCACAAACTTAGAGACTCAACATAAAATTTATCTTCTAGTTCCAGATGTCAGAAATCCTAAAATCAAGGTATTGTCAGGGCTGCATTCTTTCTGTTTCCTTGCCCTCTCCAGTTTCTGGGCCACTTGTATTCCTTGGCCCATAGCCCCTCCTGGCATCACAGCTCCTTCTCTCTCTTTGACTCTTCTGCCTCCTCCTTGGAAAGCTCCATGTGAATACGTTTGGCCCACTCAGATCTAGGATCATCTCCCCATCTCAAGATCCTTAATCACAACTGCAGAGTCCCTTTTGCCAAGTAAGTTAATATATTAAAAGTCTTGGATGAATATGTTCACAAGATCCAAAAATCAGGACATTAACATCTTTGGGGAGGTGGGGTATTATTCTGCTGGTCACAGGGCGGATTTGATTTAGCAAATCAGAGCACTTGAACTTAACCCCTGACTCTGCTTGACTGGCCAAGTTACTTAACTTCCTCGAGGCTCTGTTCCCTGATAGGTGAAAGGGGGCTATGCCTTATTGATGAGCTAGAAATGGAGATGACACTTAAACCACTTAGCACGGCAGGCACTGGATCCATGCCGGTCCCTCTCCCCTGACATTAGCACATCTGGAGAATACACACAATGGGTCACACCTTTGATGAGGCTTGAGACACTGACATTACTAAAGCAACAGCAATCCCTTCCTGGAAATCAGTAAATAAGGGTGGCTAAGTCACAAAGAAAAATAAGTATAAATTACTTATAATATAAGTATAATTGTACAATTCCCATATCCTAGCATTCTGATGGCCCTCTTGAGCATCCTGGGGACAGTGTATCCAGATTCAGAATTGTTCAGAGACAATGGGAGAAAGTTGGGAGACAGATTTTTCAAACTCAAACCACTTAGGCGAGCAGAGTGAAAATCTAAGCGAGACCTCCCCAGGGGAAGCCTGGGAGAGGAAGGTGCTCTTGCTGTAAATGGCTGTTACTTTTCAATTTTTATCCCTCACAACTTTGTCTTAAGAAAAAGTCATCGGTTTTTAAATGGCTCAATTGCTCTCTCTTTGCTGAAAGACATACGCCTGGCACTACCTCCTGGATTGAGTGGCGCTGCAGGAGATATCCAAAATTTAACCAATCCATTTTCCGTGTTTTCTTACCTTTGAATTACGGAGAAGAGCTCGGGCCACACAAAGCAGCTGACGTTCCCCTACTGAGAAGTTTTCTCCATTTTCTGTGACTTCTGCCTGTAATTTTTCTGGGAGTTTCATTATCTATAAAACACAGAAAATGCCACATTTATGCTGATGATCTATAAAATTGTCCTATGCTGTCTGTATTGATTGCCCCCTTCTCTTGCATTCATCAGCTTGCTTTATTTTACTATGGCAAAGAAAGTGCAAAACAACAATCATTTCAATATTGGAAACAGGCACCAGGGAAAGACCGGGGAGTAGGTGGACATTAATAATTTAAAATCACAGTATGACTCATAGAACCCCGTAGACAATTCACCAAAAGAACAAATGATGCAAATGCAGTTTCAGAGAGCACACAAGCAACTGGAAATGGCCTTCTGGATTGCTGTTTGCATGGACAAAATAGAGATGGGATGGGAGAGTTTCCTGGACATTAAGGAAGGGTAAGACAGGGTCTGGCTTATCCAGAGTGACAAGCCAAAGTGGCCTTGGAAGATGCTCATGTTGGTACACCAAGTCCTGGAAAAATATCATGTTGGGCTGTAGAGGTGGTCATGCTTACCTGCTGACCTCAGCTGGGGTTGTAGTTCTTATAGGACAGGGTCCCCTCTCACAGATGGTTCAGTCCTCTCCAACCAGCCATACTTGCTATTCCCAGAACATTCCACACCCTCCCGTTTTCTGTGGCTGATAAGCAAATGAGGCCATTGGCAGAGTAGCAGGGCCTTCCATCTGCTCTACAGCCAGATAGGCTTGCGTTCAAGTCTCCACCCTGCTACTCACTAGCCTGGGCATGTTACTTCCCTGAGCTTTAATTTCTTCATCTCTAAAATTAGGGGTAAGAGTACCAACCTCAGAGCATTGTAGTAAGGACCAAGTGAGACGATACACGTAGTGCTCTTGACTGGATCATTGTAGAGCCCTATTGTTGCTTTTAATAGGAAAGAGTAACTAAGGATTATGTTCTACCGACTTATGTGGTGTCCAAAAATAAACTTGGCTAAGTGCTGGCCTAGGTGCTTGTCAAATTTAAACCTAGGCCAGGAATCTAGGGCAGTGGTGCTGGGAAACAAACTCCTCCTCAACAGCCCCAGAGACCTACTGTGTCTCTCATGAACGTTCTCTCCAGAACCTGCCAGAGCATCTCGTCGGTGTGACTCTCAAAGGGATCCAAGTTGTACCTGCAATGAAGGAGAGGAAAGGACAGGGAGCCGGATTTCCAGGGACGAGAGGATGGATGGGGAGCAGACTTTCTGTAGCATGTGGAGGAGGGTAGGAGGTGGCATGTGATGACCTCATGCTCCAAGAATCATCCTCAGTCCAGGACAGTGGTCCACAAAATACGGACCTCAGGCCACGAGACCAAGGGTCCACAACTCTGCGATGGAGCAGAAACCGCCGAGGCAGGCAATGACAGGTGGAACCCTGCCGAGAGGCAGCTCTGAGCAAGGTGCTCAGAAAGACACACCTGGGCCTCTCAGCAGCCCCGAGTAGCAGAGTGGGTTTGAACTGATAAAATTCTTGGCAGAGAAAGAGGAAGAGTGAGCAACCCAAATCTGCCACTCCATGCATCGGCAGCTCCTAGGGCCTCACAGGGTGCTGAGCAGTTCAGACCCAGAATGTAAATCTACTGTTTCAAGAGACAGAATGCATTTTTCAAACAATGAACTCTAAATACAGTAAATACAGTTACCCTACTTCATCTGGTGCGCTATGGGAGAAATGGTCCTCTCATTACAGAGAGAGCCACTGCACTGGCTAACTGAGAAACTGCCTTTTCCCTTGTGCCTTGATATCAGATCTGGAGCCCCACAGAAGCTGCAGTCCTACTGTTCTTGCTTGGAATAGCTTCTGTTCACTTAGTTGTGGAAATAAATGAATGCACTTCGAAATGGACAGCTATATATGTGAGGTAACTATTTATTTTATTGTGCACACTGGGACACTTTTCAGAGTGGCCATTGCTAAACCTGATGGGATGCTGGGACACAGGCATAAACTAGGGCTGTCCAGAGCCACCGGAATATCTGCTCAGTGTATGAATGAATATAGAAGCATCCTGTTCATTGATAATGTGTTTATAAAACACAAGCAATGCTCAGACCCCTGGGCCCTGGCTCCTCCCAAGGCTGGAGGCAGAAACAGGGACCAGCAGTGCTTGTGAACCCTCTGGGATGCTGCTTCCCTCAGACAGAACAGCTCCAGGCCAGCCATGCCCTGGGGACATCACAAAGTTCTTGGTCAGTCTGATTTCACTCTCCAAAAACAGGAATGCACAATGATTAAAAACAGCTACCTTACTGTACCTACAAACAGGACAGGATCCTGTGGGATCACGGTCAGCTTGGTTCTGAGGTCTTCCAAGCTGAGAGTGCAGATATCCACCTCATCAATGAAGATTGTGCCATTGGCTGGCTCCACCAGACGAAACAAGGCCATTCCTAACGATGACTTTCCTGGGAGCCATAAAAGCAAGAACAACAAATCAAACATCAGTTTGTGCTTCCATCATATCGAAGCATTTAATTAGTGGGATTTTTAATGCAATGCAAATGGCTCCATAAGGATGATGGTGTAGACAGAAAGTGTCCTCACTGGGGTCGGGGTGGAGGGATGGGCTACCCTGGCACAGTTAACCTGCTCATCCTTGCAAGGGCCCTTAGCACACAACTCATCTCTGGGGCCCTGTTGCACTAGAATGATTGTCATTTAATTAATTCAAAAACTGATGTGTCTGCTTCCATCTCCACACACCCATTCAACCTGAAATCCTAATTTACAGTAAAGAGATTTGAGAGAAATAACAGCCAATCTGACACACATACACATCACTCTCTGGTGTGACTTAACTAGGACATCCAGGGGAAATCCAAAGAAAACAACCTAAAAGAAACAAAAGCACAGCTTGTCCTCACCGGAACCTGTTCTTCCAACAATCCCGACTGTCTGCCCACTTTGTATGTTCAGGTTCAGGCTGTCGAGAACAAGGGGGGTGTTGTCTCTGTATCTCATCTGATAGTCTCTGAAGGTGATCTCCCCATGGCTGGGCCAGTCTTTGGGACAGGTCCCCACTTTGAGGGGATGAGTGCACTCAGGAACACAGGTCTGTAAAGGAGAACAACCAATGACCAGTGAATAGCCATTTGTTTTTTCATTTATTTAACTAATTCATTCATTGATTCACACAGTTTCAGGTACTGCTATTCATGGTGGTGAAATAAACCATAATGACCCTTAATTCTAGAAACTCACATTCCAGTGGGGATGTCAGATAATAAACAAGAAAAAAAATTTAAAATGAAGACAATAGAGTATTGCAATAGGATACAGAATGTGATTTGTGTGTTGGGCAAGGGGGATGGGAGAGTAAAAGAACTTGAGGTTTGAGGAAGGCGCCTATGTGACATTGGAGCTGAGGGCTGGAGTGCTGGGAGGATGCCAGCTACAAGAGGATCAAGTCCAGAGCCCTCCAGGTTGGGGGGACAGCTAGTCCAAAGGCCCCAGGGCCAGAATGAGCTTGGGCAATTTGAGGAATGGAAAGAAAAATCATGTGGCTGGAGCTTAGCGAATAGAGGGATGGATGACTTAGAGGAATACACAAAGGAAGCTCATACTGGGCCTGTGGGCCTGGGAAAATGTCGGAAGTGTAGCCCTGAAGCTGTATGACAAGGCCAGAGAGAGCCTTGAGATTTGCAGAATTCAACCAGATATAATTTCAAGATCTGCAAGAATTATCATCATGCTAGAAGTAGAAAGATGGTAAGAATGCAGGATGTCAAGTTCAGAGGTCTTTAGAGATACATGAAAAAAAAAAAATCATTTAAGTCTCCTAAGAGTCCAAGAAATGCAAGGTCTGATTAAGGAGAAGGGCAGCTTGGCTTCGTCACAAGAGCAGCCCCTCCTCTTAAGTCACCTCTGTGTAAACAGCTGGAATTAGGGATCCCGTGTGCCCCATCAGGGTGGCTGACCAGCCCACATCTCTGGTCAATAAGCAACCTCATTTAGCTGAGAAAATACCTGTATAGTTAAGGACTGAGTATTTTTTAACGCCTAGAAAATTTAGAATTAGGAATAAAAATATTTTAGAGAAACGAAACTGTAACAGTCATATTTTTAGTTTAAGAAATCTGCATGCTTGGTGTTTCAAGTATTCACAATGTATTAACAGAACTTGGGCTGGTGATGCTAATTTAAAATGTACAATTGAATAATTGATTTAAACACAATTTTACGTTAAAAATTTACTGTTTATAGCATTGATTCTGTCATGAAAACTTAGAGCTTACTATATTTATAAGTTTAATTTATTAAAGTTATACAAACTCAGGAAGGTTTGTGGTTAAATCAGATCATTGAGGTAGTTAAAAAAGAAATTGAATGTATTAAATTTTAAAATGCAGTTTAAAATGTTTTAAAGTGTTTAATTAAGTTTGTAAATGGAGCCACTCTTCAAAGGCACCTAAATGTGACTGCTAGAATTGGCTAGACTTCTTTTAAAAGAATAGCAAGATTTGTAAGTTGGATATAAAAGCTTTTAAAGAAGCGTCAGACTGGGCTTCTATTTTTTCAACTTATGACTTTAATCAATCAAATAATAATTTTTAACTTAAAAAAATTTTAGAGTCAGGGTCGAGCTCTGTTGCACAGGCTGGAGTGCAATGGCATCATCATAGCTTACTACAGCTTCAAACTCCTGGGCTCAAGTGACCCTCCCTCCTTAACCTCCTCAGTAGCTAGGACTATAGGTGCACGCCACCACACATGGCAAAATTTAACTTTTTTTTTTTTTTTTGGAGAGATAGCGTCTCACTATACTGCACAGGCTGGTTTCAAATTTCTGGCTTCAAGCAATCCTCCTGCCTTGGTCTCCAAAAGTGTTGAAATTACAGGTGTGAGCCACTGCGCCTGGCCAAATATTAATTTTTAGAAACCAAAGTAAACCACTGAATTGTATTTTTCTGTGTATCAAAACAGCCCTTAAGGAAACCTTGTTAAAAAGAAGCTCACATTCAACATCAAGGACTTTAGAATGTATTGTAAATACAGGTTTTAAGAAGAGGGATGACTCATCCGATTTGGGGGTTTTTTTGTTTTGTTTTTGATTTTTGAGACGGAGTTTTACTCTTGTTGTCCTGGCCTGGAGTGCAATGGCGGGATCTCAGCTCACCGAAACCTCCGCCTCCTGGGCTCTAGTGATTCTTCTGCCTCAGCCTCCCGAGTAGCGGGGATTACCACCGCTCGCCATCATGCCTGGCTAATTTTTGTATTTTTAGTGGCGACATGGTTTCACCATGTTGGCCAGGCTGGTCTCGAACTCTTGACCTCAGGTGATCTGCCCACCTCGGCCTCCCTAAGTGCTGGGATTACAGGCGTAAGCCACCATGCCCAGTCTGATTTCAGTTTTTTAAAAAGATCCCTTTCGCATCTAAAAAGATCCAATATTTGCCCAAGTCCTGCCAAAATTAACTTGTCCCTCCTCTTTGATGCACTAATTTCTTACCAAAATGTATTCCCTGAGCAGCTCCACGGAGGTGAATTTGGCTTGGGTCTCTGTTCCCGTTCGCACACACACTTGGAGCAGTCCGCTCAGCTGTTAAAAAGGAGCAAGCAGCCGCAGTTAGAGCCCCTTCCTCCTTCGGGTTCTGTTGCTCCCGGTTTAGGAGGCAGCCCTGGTGAATGACCCCTCCCCTGCCTCAAGCAGGACGGCACAGACAGGAGGTCTGCCTTCCCAGCCAAGTGCCCAGAAGTAAAGATATTCCTGTTGGGGTGTTTTGCCTTTAAACACTTCCTTTGTATTTAGAAACAAATGGTAATTACATTTTTCCTCAGCACTCCAGATGGTGAGAATCATCTCCCCACAGAACCACTTGATCACACGCCTCTTCGAGTGGTGGGAATTCTCTCTGGGAGCTGCAGAACTGCTAGGTATCGGCCCCTTGCTGCCACCTGGCAGGGTCTTGCATCTCAGAGCAGCCCCCCCTCAGTCCCTTGCTCAAAAAGCAACTGAAAACCACATCGCCATAAGAGAACAGAAAACCATCAAGCCTGTCTTCTTGCTATAGTAATGAGAAAGTCAAGGCTCAGACTGGGACATGTGGCTTGCTAAGATCACCCACCTTAGGCCTGGATCTCCCAGAGGCCAACCCTGAGATTTGACTGTAAGGATTATATTAGGGCAGGTTGAATGGTGTCCCCCACCCCTAAAAGATGTGCCCATTTCCTAATCCCTGGAACCTGCAAATGCTCTCTCATTTGGAGAGAGGATCTCTGCAGGTGTTAATAAGGACCTTGAGATCATCCTGGATCACCTGAGTGGGTCCTAAGTCCAGTGATAAGTGTCGTTATAAGAGACAGAGGAGAAAACACAGAGGAGAAGGGGACATGAAGGCAGAGGCAGAGACTGGAGTGATGCAGCTACAAGAAAAGAGATGCCAGGGATGGCCAGCAGCCACAGAAGCTGGAAGAGAGAAGAAACAGATTCTCCCGAGCCTCCGGGGGGAAGCTGGCCCTGCCAACACCTTGAGTCCGGGCGTCTGACTCCACAACAGTGAAAGAATACCATTCTCTTGTTTGAAGCCTGCAAGCATGTAATTTGTCACAGCAGCCTTCACAAACGAACATAGGCAGTGAACCCAGATTGTACCAGGAGGGGATGGAGGAGTGAGCAGGGGAAGAGAGGCTGCCCATACCAGGTGTGTTTGTGAGACGTTACTGCTGTGGGCAACTGAGAGTCCAGCTGGCCTGGGAGCTCTGGGACACTGAATGGAGCACACCTCGGAACTGGCCCATGCCGGGGCAAGAAAGCTGAGGTGCACGTGGGTACATAGCCACTGACTCTCTCAGTCATTGCTACACCTGCTCCTGGGTGTGAGAATGCCTGGAACCTCCAGCCTTCCCTGGAAAGGTGGGGCAGCCACAGCATGTGTCACCAAGTGGGCTAGAGGCAGGGCCATCTCATGCATTAGCGAACTTCATTGACTGAGCAGTAGCCATGGGCCAGGTACTGGTTGGGGCACCAGTTTCCAGGGTTGAAGGTTACAGACAAGATCCCTGCACTCACGCAGCTTCCATTCTAGTGGACTGGTGGAGATGGCACACAAGGCCATTGCGGGAGTGACAAGAATGTCCCGAAAGGATGATGTAGGAGAGGGGCTGGAGCTGGGGAGTTAGCTTAGATAAGGGGTTCCAGAGGACTGTGTGAGCTGAGGCATTTATGATAAGAAGTCCACCAGTCAAACTCGGGATAAGAATGCTGTAGTAAGAAGCAAGAGGCCTTAGCCGCAAAGAGGCAGGGGGCACGAGCAGGTGGGTGACGTGGAGAGCGTCCACCTTTCGGTGCAGACCCTCTGAGAGCCCCTCAGCAGGCCTCCCTGCTTAATACAGGTCAGCAGTTTCCACTTCTTTAGAGCAATGGCTCTCAACCTGCCCCAGAGAGAGCATTTGGCAATGTCTAGAGACGGTTTGGGTTGTCACAACCTGGCAGGAGGGACGTAATACCAGCATCTCATGGGCAGAGCCAGGGAGGCTGCTGAACGTCCTACCATGCACAGAACAGCCCCTCACCAAAAGGATTATCCAGCCCCAAAGCCTGCAGTGCCATGGTTGAGAAACCCAGTCTTGGAATACAGATAATACCCCTGCCCCCGACTTACAAAGTTCTACATATTCTACTCTGCTGGCACCTCATACCACCTTGCTCAAGCCACGTGGGCTTCTCAGATTCTCAAACATGCCAGGATCATGCCTACTGCTGAGCCCTTCCCTGAGGCACTCTTTCTTCCAGTCTTCCTGGGCTGGTTCTTTATCCTTCAGGTCTCAGGTTGGAAGCCACGTCCCAGCAGAGGCCTCCTGTGGCTGTTGTATGAAATGTTGCTTCCCCTTCTGACACAGACATTCCTCCACTTGTTGTCTTCCCAACGCTTAAACACCTTCTGAGCTTCTCATCTATTTACTTGCCCCTCATTTATTCCAGCTGCCCATTAGAATGAGGGCAGGACTTGTTCGGACTGCTGACTGCTGAATCCACAGCCACTAGCACAATTCCCGGCTAATGGTGGGTGCTTAGGGGATATCTGGTGAGTGAATGAATGAACCCTGCCCTTGAGAAGGGCATATACATCTTTTGCTAAATGCAAGAGTATCAGCTCCCAAGGCCACGGCAGCCCTCCCAGATTTAGGATGCCCACAAAGGCACAGTGCTGGCCCCAGGAAGTGCTTATTCTACGTGATGTGATATGATGTCACTTTGCATTCACTTTCTGCTCTGTGGGATTTCATGCCAATTTCTCATCCATCTAGGGAGTCTTCTCTAGTCTCAAGTGGAGTGCTGTCATTTTGATTCTGTGTTCTCCAAAGGGGGCTAATGCTCAATGAAGCCACAGAGCCAGCTGGAGAACAAGTGTTCCCATAGATCTCAATGCTGTGCACGACCTTACAGGAATGTTTGAAAACAATCTCATGGAAAGCTGATAATATCGCCCAAAAGCATGACCTTAGTTGGGGAAAGCTGTTTTACTTGGACCAATTAAGGGAAACTGTTCAACATCATCTGTTTGATATTTTACTAGGCAACAACAAATGAAAACATCTATCAATACAGGAAACCGGTTACCCAAGGAAAATTCATTTTTCCCCACTTAAGAGAGAGTACTGAGAATACGTTTTTGTTTCTCCTTCTTCCCAAAAATACCATTTAAATGATATCAGATAAATTTTCCATAAAGAATAGACCTTTAACAGTAAGGGGATTGAGGAGAGACAGCAGTGAATGAGCTACAAATTTCTACAAGATGGAAAGAGGATGAAAGCCTTTTGATAAAATGGAAGCAGAGCATGCTAGAGTTTAAAGAGCAGAACCCAGAGAGGCTCCAGGTATGAGAAGGGGGCCCACAAGGAGGCTGGCTGATAGGCTCTCTATATAGACAACCACTCCCGTCTGGTTCACTCACTCCTCTTCCCCTCTTCTTTCTCCTAACCAGAGTTAGTTGGACCCTTTTTCCCTAGGCATGGGAGCACACGTGCACACAGATACACACACATACACATGATTTTCTCTAAAGAAATTGAATTAACTGCCTGGGGATAAATGGGGCTCTCAGAATAGTCCCCACATAAAAACTTCTTTAAGTCTTACATTTGGGTACCTAAAAGTCAGCTCCCTGGCTGCTTTCCTGAAGTGAAGCCAGCCTATGGAAAAGCCCCACCACCCACCTACTGTAGTCATAAAATTTCCCATCAGGAGACACCTAGCAAGGTGAAACAAAGGCAGAGGAAACTCTGAAAACCCAACCCAGTTCCCCGAGGTTAAATACAAATGGGTCGGGAGACAGATGGACAAAACCAATGGCATGAAAGAGCAAGAATGAGAGAAACAAAAAGAAAAACTACCTCTGGAAGAAACAGATGCAAGTCAAAGAAGGGAGGAGAGTTTAGGAGGGGAAAAAAGACTCTAATTGATATGGTTTGGCTTTGTCCCTACCCAAATCATCTTGAACTGTAGCTCCCATAATTCCCACGTGTTGTGGGAGGGACCCAGTGGGTTGGGAGATAATTGAATCGTGGTGGCAGTTTCCCCCATACTGTTCTCATGGTGGTAAATAAGTCTCATGAGAGCTGATGATTTTATGAGGGGTTTCCCCTTGTGCTTGGCTCTCATTCTCTCTTATCTGCCACCATGTAAGACGTGCCTTTCACCTTTCACCATGATTGTGAGGCCTCCCCAGCCACGTGGAACTGTGAGTCCATTAAACCTCTTTTTCTTTATAAATGACCCAGTCTCAGGTATGTCTTTATCAGCAGTGTGAGAACTAACTAATACACTAATTAATATCCTCAGAGAGATTCAAAAATACACTGCATCCATGTAAAAAGTGATTCTTTTAAAAACTCAGAAAATAAGAGCTTCTGGAAATTAAATATATGAATATAGGATTGCCAAATTTAAAATTCAAAGGAATAGCTGAATGGCAAAACTAATGAAAATTCCCAAGATAAAAAGACAAGAACATGGAAACTTTGAGGGAAAAGAAAAAGAAACATAGAGATTGATGCAAGAAATTCAATATTCAACTGACATGAATACAGTAAGAAAAAAAAAAAAAAAACAAAGAAAAAGAGGACATTGTCAAAATGAAGGAGAAAAAGGAGACATGTTTCCAAGCTGATGAGAAATTTGACTTTAATCTTAAAGAACTCACAGCATCAAACAGAACACATGAATAAAGACCCACATTCAGATACATGATTCCAGAGTTTCACAGCACTAAGAATAAGGACTATGTCAAAAAAGTTTCCAAAGATAACAAGATTCAAACAAACATGAGGTCCAGGTGGCCTGCATTCAAATCCTGGCCCTCACACATGACAGCTGTATGATCTCAGGCCAAGTCTTTCTGGGGCTCAGTTTCTTCATCTGCAAAATGGGGATCACGGCAGTATTGGAAGGTTGTTGTGGGGAGGAAATGAATTAATTTAGTTAAAAGACAGGGCCTGAAGCCAATCACAATCAATGCCATATGTTCACCTATTATTGTTATTCAAAAGAAAAAAAAAAGCAACCAAAAAGATAAATCAGTAATTATTTGTCATCGACATGATGACCGTCTCTCCGGCGTTCATTTCACTCCCTCCACTGTGGAGTAGCTATGTGACTTAAAGTTGGAAACAGGTGTAACTCCATCCCTAGCCTAACCAATGATCTGTATCCCACCAAACCACTAATTAGTTCTGGGATGCCTAAATTAATCCAATAAGAGTAAAGCTCCAGGCTTTTGCCTCCATGGCTGGGCCAGGAAATGCTTTCCTCCAATAAGAGTAAAGCTCCAGGCTCCTGCCTCCATGGCTAGGGCAGGAAATGCTTTCTTTCTGCTTCTTCTTTGCTGTAGACCCCAGAGGCTGCTGGTCACTTGTGAGGAAAGTGATCACAGGGCATGGGCAAAGCTCAGAGCCATAATCCCACTGTGCCTGAAGTCCACACAACCATCCTACTTTTTAATGATGTGAGCCACTAAGCTCCCTTTCTCGTTTAAACCCATTCGGGTTGGGATTTTTGTTCTGTCCATCCAAAAGCACCCTTCCTGATGTATTATAAGCCGGAGCCTCCAGACTAAGCCCAACCTTGCACCAGGCATTACCTGGATGATGTATGACAATGACAGGCCTTTGGATGAAGTACTGATGGAGGAGAAACTCAGGGTCACCAACAAGGCCACAATGAAGGTAAGGATGTTCATGAGGACATCCATTCTCAGCGCAAACCACCTGAGAGCACAGTTAAAGTAGAGGAGGTGACTGGAGTTTTCGTCGTTTAGCATCTTAAACCTACAGTCAAGAAAATCAGAAAAAGCAGGAGATCGAGTTGTGCTTCTGTAGACTTAGGGTTAGGGTGACTGGAGAAATGAGGCCAGGGAATTTTTAATTGAGGGAATGCACTCTCACATAGCAAACTCTTACAAAAATGAACATATATTCATGCTCTTAAAAATCTGCCACTCTAGACATCTTTGATTTGCACATATTTTGGGAAATCTCATGTGGCAATACAGTAGGGTGCTAAGTGGCTCTTTCTGTCTTTCCCAGAATTGGCAGCTAGAACCTACAGCTGAGAATAAGAGGTGCTGAATGCTTCACATTCTGACTCCAAAGGATCCCTATCATGGAGTCAGCCATCCTCAAAGGCTTTGTGGAACTGACAGTTGGCCCCCTTGATATATAGAAAGGGTGGGCGTGGGTTGTGAAGCAGGTCACCTTTAGGGAAGTCAATGTTTGTGACCGTAGAGGAGGGAAGGGAGGGCACATGTCAGGTTTCCCTCCCTGAATCAGAGAAAGAAGATTGAAGACAATTGCTTATAAAGCTGGAAGCCTCTTCAAGGAGGGGAAGCTGACACCTTGCATCCCTGCTGCATGTCCGTGGAGCCAAAGGTCTTGGAGACGGGGGAAGAAGCACAGAGTTGAGTGACAGGGAGATGACACAGCCAGGGGACGGGGGCAAGACCCACCCTTGGAGTTCCGCATTCCCCAGATGTATGGAAGGCAGATCTCATCAGCTCCTCAGTTCCTAGGGCTGAGATAGCAGAAGATGACCTTGGAGCCTGTGGTCCCTGGCATGGAGCAAAGGGGCCTCTGCATCAGAGGAGTGCAGTGTGAGGGCTTCCAGGCAGAACTCACAGGAAGACCCAGTGACTCCTACCAATCGAGCAATGCCGGCAGAACTTCTGGGGTTCTGGCCCTGCTGGGGTCTCCAAGCTGCTGTCCCACATCTGCACAGTGCACTGCAGCAGCAGGAAAGGGTAGCAGAAAGGAGAGAATGGCCCAGAGGTGCCAGTCACCCAAGAATGTGTTCTTCCTTCTGTCCCCTCCCCAGTTCCCCTGCATCAGAGAGCCAGGCCTGGAGAAAAGGAAGAGGGTGTTTAAAAGGACAGAGTAGGTGCTTCTCAATTACACACACACGCACGCGCGTGCGCACGCGCGCGCACACACACACACACAGCGTAGCCTTGCCACACCAAGCCTCTGGGGGAAAGAGACCTGTGGCTTGAATACATTCAAGATTGAAATTTTCACCGCACTGAGATGACCATTAACCAAAAGAGACATCAGATTCAATTGCCACTGTGGTTTCCCTGATCTAGTGGGGAAGGGCTTCATGAGAACAGCTGGTAGAAACTATTGGGGGAAAAATGAAATCCTTTCCATGCTTAAAGGCCTAAGGAGGTAGAATTCCTCCCCTGGCATAGTCGTGAATGTGCTCAGGCACTGCTGCTCCACGCCGTCCTGGAAGGCCTCCCAAAGTTCTGCCTGGAAGCCCCTCTGACCAGCCGCCCTGGGCTCCACCACCCTCTCCTCCTCTCTGTTTTAACTCTAACTTATTTTCCCCAGAGCTTAATCAAAATATTATTCGAAACACAGCACTGTTTCTATCATGCAGCTATACAGCATACAAATTCAACTGACAGCCTCTGTGACCTGGAAGTCACCTATGGTCTTATCTCTGTGGTTGGTTAGATTGCATAGAAACAAAATCACTAGCTGGGATCAAATTGGAATTTGACCTCTAACCTTTTTACATTTTTTAAGCTGTCGCATTTTTGTCTGGTGGCAAAAGCAATACATGTCAGAAACCCAAGCCCTTTGGAAAGAAATTATTAAAAGAAGGGAACCCCCATCAGTCATTCTTGGCTCCTTATAGGATTCTCTCAGAAATCTTGGAGGAGAAGCTGTGGGAAGACAAAGCTTGCATGTGTGTTTGTTGTGGGTGAGTAGACGAACAGCTCCATGGGCTTTCCTCATGGCTAGGACTTTGGAAGGGTCTATGTGTGAGGCAGGACTCTTGAAAAACGATGTTCAGGTCAAACTAGGGTCAGGACTAGGTGCTGACTGAACTAAAGACAAGATGTGATGTCAAGTGTACTCTGAGATCCTGGGTGGTAAAATGGAGGGGGCGTGAGAGAGAATTCAATGAAATTCTAAATGTAATGCAATTCCAGGCCGGTTGCAGTGGCTCACTGTAATCCCAGCACTTTCGGAGGCCAATGCGAGTGGATCACTTGAGGTCAGGAGTTCGAGACCAGCCTGGCCAACATAGTGAAACACTGTCTCTACTAAAAATACAAAAATTGGCAGGGCCCCAGCTACTTGGGAGGCTGAGGCAAGAGAATCGCTTGAACCTGGGGGACGGAAGTTGCAATGAGCCAAGATCGTGCCGTTGCACTCCAGCCTGGGTGACAGAGTGAGACTCTGTCTCAAAAAATAAAAATAAAAATAAATAAATAAATAAATTTAATGCAATTCCAAACTTAGAATGCATTCAACGCACCCTTTGGAACTACATCTAATTCTTTCTCTCTGAATGGTGTGTTAGCTTTTTAAGGAAGGAAAAGATAGAAAATCTATGTGGGAAAGGCTGCTATGGATTCACCAAACTCCATTTTCTTTTCCTCCTTTGGATACAGCTGGACTACATTTCCCAGTCTCCCTTGCAGTTAGGTGAGCCCATGTGACTCCAATCTGGCCAATGAATGTGCAGAAATCTTGGGATGCTTTACTAGGGTTGGACCATAAAATTCCCCCTGGGTCCTCCTTCCTGGCCCCCTTGTCTTCTGGCTCAACACAGATGATCCGAGAGAATACCCCAGGGCCCTTGGGATGGAAGAGCCCCAGATGGAAACAGACTATGCCTGAGTGTGGAGTACAATCCCCTACTGTTGCCCCATGGACTGTCACTAAATTGTGACATCAGGAAAAATAAAAATTCATTGTGTGAACTCCCTAAGATTTGGGGTTATTGTTACTGCAGTGAGCCTACTGTGATTTATACCTTTTTTTTTTTTTTTGAGATGGAGTCTCACTCTGTCGTTCAGGCTGGAGTGCAGTAGCACAATCTCGGCTCACTGTAACCTCCAGCTCCCAGGTTTAAGCGATTCTCCTGCCTCAGCCTCCCGAGTAGCTGACATTACAGGTGTCTACCACCACACCCAGCTAATTTTTGTATTTTTAGTAGAGATGGGGTTTCGCCATGTTGGCCAGGCTGGTCTCAAACTCCTGACCTCACATGATCCACCTGCCTTGGCCTCCCAAAGTGCTGGGATTACAGGCGTGAGCCACCGTGCCCAGTCTGATTTATACATTTTATGTCATGTTTTAGAAGTGTGAAGCTGGAAGATGCCAGAGAGATTTACTAACATAGTCCCCATATTTTAAAAAGAAGAAAATGCTAAGTGAAATGAAAGGTGGCCTTTAGAAATTATTTTTACAAGAAACATGTAATAACATGAAACAGGCTATTTTAAATTGTTAAATAAATTTAAGAAATGATTATAAATACTTAAGAAAAAGAAGACTCCATGAAGAGAAAAAAAGAAAAAAACTAGAAGGAAACATGTGAAAAAATTTAATATGTTTGGGTTTGTGGGGTGCTATAAGTGATTTTTTTCTTCTTTTTCCTGTTTTGCCCTATCTTCCTGAATCAAACACATTTTTACTTTTAGAATGAAAAATAGAACAAATAAGGTTGCCATTGAACAAGCTCCCCTCATTCACATTTTCTGGGGCCCCAGATGCTGGAAGAGAGGCTGTGAGGCCAAGTGTCTTCAAGGACTCCTCCTGATTCTTCCAGCTGTTTGTCTACAATCAGTCCCCAGCAGCCCAGACTTCCCTCCTCCTGTGCCCTCCCCATCGGAGTCAGGCATGAAGCATGGGGGCCTGGGGCAGGGCCCCACGTGGGACTCACTGGGTGATGCAGTTCTCCTTCTTGCCATAGGCATGAATGATGCCCAGGCCCTGCATGGAAGAGGTGATGTGGGAGAACCAGGGTGACCGGCTGACATTCTCCACCTTCTTGAGCTCCTGGACTCCCCTGTGGAAAATGCTGGAAGAAAATTGAAAGGGGCCAAGTGGGCCACAAAGTGAGGTCTCATCAGGCTTGCCCTCACACATACAGAGCCAACTAGGCACTCAGCACAGTGCTTAAGTCAGAGACGGTGCCGTCTAACTGGGGATGAAGAGCAGGCCTGCCATTCTGCAGCGATGCCTGCCCCAGGTGTGGGAATGGCGGGGGCGTGAGAACCATGAGTCAGCCGCACCTTCATTTGGCCACAGTGCTAAGTGTTTCTCATATCAGGAAAGTCTTGCTCCACAAGGCGTGATTCTAGTCTTCCAAAACCAAAATTTCTCATACAGCGCAGCCCCTAAGTATCAGCCAACCACTTTTTAGTGCCCAGCCAGAGAAAAAGTGATCTGTTCTAACTCTGGAAGAAAACCCAGTGTGTCAACTGCCAACATGTGGCCTTCTAAAGGTAATTTTGAATGAACATCATTATAGCTGACTTTAAAACCAAATCCCCACGGGATGCAGCTCCCCTTTGTGTGGAAGCTCCAGGAGCTCTGGTGAGCAGGAGACCAGGGACCTCGGGTGTGTACAGCAGCTGGCTGGCCCCCAAGAGGGAAGACAATCAAACCTCCAGACTCTCAGCTAAAACAAACCCAGGGCAGCGAGGACGGAAGCCTCATTAGTGCAGAGCTAAAGTGAGTTGGTTGGAAACACTTGGATAATTCAAGCAGGATGAGCTCTGGTCTGTCCAGTCTTTATAGCTAGAAGGGTGAGTACAGAGCAGAGAAAGAGCTTTTACTAAGTAAATCAACTGCATAAACAGGAGGACAGACAGGAGCAATGATCAAACATAGGAATGACAAAAAGGAACATGAGCCCAAAGAATCCACTGTAAGAATGACATTCAGGAGTTGCTTTTATCCTGTAAATGACTCTCAGAAATTATTTGTATTTGGTCATCACAATAAACCCCCTTGAGTTTGGAGACTTGGACCATTTCATTTGGAGGCAGAATGGGGTCTGGAGGCAGGGAATCTAAGGCCAATTCACACTGACTTCCTAGAACTAAATCGAAAGGAAAACCCCAACTTTCCCCGCCTACATAACAAAAGTCTCAAAGGCTACTCCCCTTGCACACCTGCCCCTGCCTTTTTCTGGGTGACAGATATACCTTTGATGAGTCCCCTCCCACAACCAATCAGGCTGGTGGCAGACCAAGTCTTCATTTGTATAGGAGTAACTTTGTAACTTCACTTCAGCCTCTGATTGGTCACTTTCTGCAACCAATCATACTGATCATGGGCCACTACTTCATTTGCATGGGGCATACACCAAGTGGCCAATGGGAAACCTCTAGAGGGTATTTAAACCCCAGAAAATGCTGTAACTGACCTTCGAGCCCGTATGCTCGGCTTGCTCTCACCCTGTGGGAGTGTACTTTCATTTTTGTTTTTGTTGCTTCCTTCTTTCCTTGCTTTATGCGTTTTGTCCAATTCTTTGCTCAGGACGTCAAGAACCTGGACACACTCCACCGGTGACAATTTCGCTTCCTCAGGGTCACCGCGGGAACAGTGAAAGACAGCAGCAAGAGTCCAGCTCTCCCAGCTCCCTAGGGCACGGTGTCAGCTCCCAGAGCCACACCTGCCCCTGCACAGAGTCCAGCTCTCCTGCGCCAGCACATTCCCACATCCGCATTTGCCACTGTCCATGGACACCATCAGCAGACTTGTTGAACAGAACTGAAGCATCCGAAACTAAATTCGTATTCTTATTACCCAAACCGCTTCTCGTCCTGCATCACCCGTATCTGTCTTCAGGTTGCTCTTCACCTTGAAATCATTCATTGCTTCTCCCATCCCCCAACACCCAAAATTCCACCAGAGGTGGGAAGTGAAACCCTGATGACACTACCATGGAAATGACTCTCAAATCCACATCTCTCTTCTGTTCCCACTGCTGCTGCCTACCTCTGGTCCTCATTAATTCTCTCACACAGACTGTAGATTTCAAGGGACTCCCACCCTATGGTCTGCCCTGACCTTTCTGTAGCTCCATTCACCCTCCACATTGTGACCACAGCAATTATTTCTAAAACCAGCATCTGAGTGTGAAAACCAACAACCCTGTGCACAGGTGAAAGCAAGTCCAGGGTTTGTGGGCTGAATATTTTATAATTTGGGGAATTCTCTTTCAGATCTGCAATAACTATCCCACTGGCTGGGCACGTCTAGGATCATGATAAATGATTATTTTTAGTTATTGATTTTTATGGAAACTCTTGCCTAACAGCTTATTCCCTTTTTAACCAACAAGCCATTGGTTGTGTAGTTTCCCTGATCCTCGCACGCCCTCTGAAACAGGTGAGGCATATATTTCAATGATTACCTTTAGGGAGAGAGGAAACTGAGGTGTGCAGCATCTCTCTGACTTCTCCAAGGTCCTTCAGCTGGTTGTGGCAGAGCTGGGGCTCTAATGCAAATTTCTCTGATTTGCAACCCTTTGCCCTCACCCAATACCCACCATGCTACCTGCTGGGAACCCCAGCTCACCCCAGGAAGAGCGGGGAGCAGGGCGGGTGTCCTAGGAGGCTGGGATCATGGCTGTCCTCCTGCTTTCCCCCAGGGTGGGTGTGCACAGCTGCAGTGGGAACCCCTGCCCCCACAACGTGCAAAGTTGCCTAAGGCCTTTCTCTAAACACACCCATGGTTAGGGTGGGGGTTATTTCTCAAAGCTCAGAGCAGCAACGGTAGAGCCCCATGGTTAGGAACATATCAGCAGAGAGGTGGCAATCATGGTTACTAGTTTCTTGGCCTGGGACCAATGCCTTAATCTTTCAATAACTTCCACCTCTCAGGGTTGCTCTGAGGCTAAAATGCCAGATGTATGCAAAGCACTTAGCACCTGGCATTTACTAAGTACAAAAAATCAGTGGTAGACCATCAGTGAAGACAGCAAGCACTCAATGCTCAATATCACGTGATACCCAGTCAGTGTGTGTGTGTGTGTGTGTGTGTGTTGTTTTCTTGTGTAAATAGCACATGGGCCTACCGTAAGAGAATGAAGAAGCCTACAGCAAGGCCGGCCACGACTAAAAGGACAGCAGGAAACACAGCAGCCAAGATCACGAGAATAAATACCACCATAAAGAACTGCTGCAGAAAGTTCTCTGCGTGAAACGGCAGCCTCACATCCAGCTCATCCATATCCTTGGAAAAACGGTTCATTAGCCTGCCAGTGGGAGTCGTGTCAAAGAAGCTCATTGGGCTCTTTAAGATCTGTGGAGAACAGTAGAGAGTCAGAGTCGAGGTGGGTGCTCAGTAAACCCTGCCGCTCTGCTGGGGGTGAAATTGTGAGCACAGGGCCTGACCTTTTTTCCAGGGCACAGCACAGTGTGTCAGGTGATCTTGGGAAAGGGAGGATGCACCCCCTTCTTGCAGCCACCGTGAATGAATGTGAATGTGGGGATTCAGTCTCTGTGCGGAGGCCCCGAGAGACCCCCTATAGGTCAGGCTTCCCCTCCAAATCTGGGATGCAGCCTGAGACAGGAGAGTCTGATGCCTTTGTCGGAGGAAGGAATTTTGTGCCCCATGGCAATAAAAAGCCAAGTTTCACTTTGTCTCTTTACCTCCGAAGTGTGGGCCCCACCCATATGCTCCAGCCAGGGCCCTCCCAGCCCCTGGCTGCTGCCCACCATGGCAGTGGAATGCGGAGGGGGCTGGAAGGATCTCTTGAGGCCCGTGTCACACTCAGGGCTCTTTGGAGCAGGAGCTGCTTTCTTGGCCTGCACTTCTCTGCCGTGGAGTGGCCTCCCCTACCTCCACCCCCCGGCCCAGCCTCAGGGCTGATGATCCACCCCCACAGCTCCCTGGAATCTACCTTTAGTTGGTAATCAGCTATTTGGGAGACTCTTCCCAGACTAGACTGCAAGCTCTGTGAGGGCTCTGGCTGTCCCCAGAGCCCAGCACCATGCCTGGCACACAGCAGGTGCTCCATATACCTTGTTGACTGAATAACTGGGTACACCTGCAACGCTTGTGGCCATACCTTATTAAACACCATGTCATGCAGACAGGAGGATGCCATCAGTGTGGTCTTGGTGAAGACGAAGCCTTTGGTGACACCAAACACCAGCACGGACACCATGCTCGCAGCGTACACCCACTGGAACACATGCTGACCGATGTCTGCCAGCACCGCGCCGACCTCACACCTGGTCCTGTTGCCCTGGGGCCCACAGGTCATCTTCGGAGAAAAACAAGAGAAGCACCAAGAATTGATAAATTCCTGCCAGAAGAACAGGAATTTTCTGGATAATCTTTCCAGAGAGAAGAAACTAAGAACAAGGACATGAGTGTTTTGAATGAATCAGGTGGGTACAATCTAATCTGTTCCCTTCTGGGGCCTCTGAGCTTTGCGGGGTTCCTCCTGCTGGCACTCATGACCCCAAGGGGCACCTGACTGTGAGCTCAGCACAGTCAGTGGGAAAAACGAAGCAGAGAAACGAGGTGGGCACCGGGCAGCCATCCCCGAAGCTCACAGCACCTCGGGACACCAGAAGCAATGCTGGGCTGGGAAGATCAGAGAGGCAAATGGGGAATCAGAATTCTACAAGGCTGGAGGAGTAACCCTCAGGCAGAGGATCAGGAACTGACTTCCAGCACGCTGAGCTGTGTGGCAGCAGCCACCAGGCCTTCGGGGTGACTCAGGGGCTTCTCTGTATGACGGGCCAGCTCCACAGTCCCTTCCCTTTCTTTTTCCCAAGGGGTAACTGAGAGGGTGCTAGGGTACTGCCCGGGGATCTTTGGTGGGGAGGAGGGTGCCCAGTGAATACAAGTGGCTCTCAGAGGATTCAAAGAATCTGTGGCTCTGTCCTGCCCAGCGAAAACACACAATTTTGCCAGCACTTATGGGGAGACGGCATCTCCTCACCCTGAGAAATTGGCAGTTTCATTTTTCTCTGGGCTGTGTGCTAAAAGTCAAGACTGCCCTTGGGGAGCAAACAAGTATCTTTCTTCTAAATGCCATTTTGCTGATTACAGTCACAGTGGAAATGTAAACCAGAGGTGGCTAATGGATGAACATCGTTGAAAGCAAAAGTATCTCTGCGGAGTTGAGGGATAGACGGCCCAGCCTGAAGAGGAGACACTCCTGTGCCTTTGATTGTGCCAAGGCACAAGGGCCAAACACATGGTTCAACCACCATGGCTGCATGTCTGGGAGGGTAGGGGTAGGGGCAGGGGCAAACACACAGTGTCCGGGGCACCAGGGGCAAACACATGGTTCAGCCACCATGGCTGCATGCTTAATCAGCCAACAGCAGTGGGACTCCTGGGGAAGCACCAAGCCTGTGAGAAGGCTACACCCTGATCCTAAACCTCAGGCCCTCCAAGGACACAGCTCTTCGTGAGTGAGGGGGCATCTGGGAGAATCTGTCTATTCCGGAGATGGCTCTCTATTTCTGCACAGAGCAGGCCACCCATCAGCCTCTCCCCTTGGGACTAGCTTTGGAAAGCTGTGCCCGGCAGCCTCTCCCCTGCCCCTGTCTCCCCAGTGCCACCTCCCTTTGGTTGTCATAGCAACAGAGCTGTACCAAATGTAATCTTGGAGGATGGGCCAGTGACCCCACAGCACTCCCCAGGGCTCCAGGAAAGCTTTGAGACCATTGGCCAAAAGCTGGGAGAGCTCCCAGCAAGCTCGAGAGAGAGTTAACACATCAGTTCTTCCCAGGAAGGGCCCTGCAGAGAAGGGTCCCCCGTGGCTCTATGGCATTTGCAGAGCCTGAATCTGATGCTTGCCCGTCCTGTTCACGCAGAGACGACTTTGGGGAGCAGAGACATGTGGGACCTTCTGGCACTGGGCAGTGTCCGTAACAAGATGCCAATTTCTCTTTAGGAAGACACAAATCCGTGTTAGGCTTTCCTGGGGGAAACTTACAAGAGAGACTGTGAAACTGACCCAATCTTGCACATGCCTGATTCCAGACAAGCTGGGGCACACATCTTCTTTAGTCAACCCTTTAAAATCTGAAAGTGGTGTCTATACCCTGCTTGTCTTGAAAAACCAAAGGGGATTCCAGGGGCTTGGGTCCTGTGGTGTAAGCATCTGACCTCCACTTCTTGAAAAGGGCAGGGGGATGCATGTGGGCTCATGGCATGGTGGCAGGGACAGTCAGATGCTCTGGCAGCAGTGTTTTACTCCAAGACACAGACTCGGTATCTTCCAATGCCAAAGGGAAACTCACCCGTGAGCCCTTGTCCAACCAGAGACCCAGCCACCAGTTGCTGAAGGCAGAGCTGCCAATCATCAGGAGGAAGAGGAACACAGTGAAGAGAGAAAGGAGGTACCCTGCAAGAGGAGGGGAGAGGCCCAAGGGGCTGCAGACGTGAGCATGTGGCAGGGGCTGACCTTCCTCAGGTCCCTACCCTGATGGGAAATTCAAAACCTGCAGGAAAAGGATCCGCACACCTGGAAACCACCTGCTAGACTGATGTGGCATATCTGAGTGTTGGGGCCCTGAGCCATGGGGACATCTGTTCTACCTGGTTGGAAAATGGGTCCAAACAGTGAACATATTGGAAAAACCACCAATGTGCACTTCAATAACAGTGACTCAGTATTCTTTAAAAACAAGCCAAGGAAGGCCGGGCATGGTGGCTCACGTCTGTATCCCAGCACTTTGGGAAGCTGAGGCAGGTGGATCACCTGAGGTCAGGAGTTCGAGACTAGCCTGGCCAACATGGTGAAACCTTGTCTCTACTAAAAATACAAAAATTAGCCAGGCATGGTGGCGGGCACCTGTAATCCCAGCTACTTGGGAGGCTGAGGCAGGAGAATTGCTTGAACCTGCGAGGCGGAGGTTGGAGGTTGCAGTCAGCCAAGATTGCACCATTGCACTCCAGCCTGGATGACAGAGCAAGACTCCACTTCAAAAAAAAAAAAGGAAAGAAAGAACAAGAAACCAAGGAAAACCTTGTATGGAAGGCTGGCAATGGACTGGCCACTGCTGTACAGAGTGACTGGAGTGCAAGGGTACGGGTCATGCTGCTGCTCACTCCACTCCAATAAAAGAGAGTCTGGCAGCTTTAGTGGAGATGAAGAATGATTCCATTTAAAAGGCTGTATTATCACATGTTAGTTTTTAGGAGGGGAAAAAATAAAAGCATTGATAAATGGCCCACCCATAAAGAGAGTAATTGTTAAAGAAATCATAAAATGTGAACCCAACAGTTTAAGACAGGATTTTTTAAAAATGCAAATTAAATCAAGAAACTCGTTGTTTTATACTGAACCTCCAGAAGCCTTAATGTACGTGTGATATGTTTTCCAGGTCACGGTTCCTTCCTGGGGGGACTCAGTCTGGATGAGCTGGTGCTCAGGAACTGTGGAGACAAACACAAGTGCCACGTCTCTCACCACTGGGGCAGGGGCCCAGCGAGCCAGGCACAGCCCCTCTGTGGACTCCACAGCACAGCTAAGGGGGCTGTGACACATCCTTCCACTCGTCCCATGCTCTCAAATTTCCAACACACTTTTGCTCATTTTGTGCTACCTGGTCCTCAGTACAGCCCTGTGAAGTAAGCTTCTAGTCTCTTGAGAAATATTTATTAAGCACCTACTATATGCTCAGTCCGGGGGATGCAAGGGTTGTCTTGGTCTATTTCTCCTAGAAGCAGCACCCAAGAAGAGACTATGAATATGAGGTTTATTTGGGAGCTAAAGGGAATAAGTCATGTCACCAAGCTGGCAACCACTATGGGCCACTGGGGCTTCATCCCATGTGAAGAAATCTCAGAACCAGTGTAGACACACACTCAGGGCTTTTCCACGTGATGAGAGGGATCTGGGATTTTTCTATACCGATTCCTATTGGCCATAGGGTGAAGGCCACTCCCTGGGTGGGGGTGTTAATTCCTGCACTTCCAGCTTGACATGTAGCTGGCAACTCCTAGAAAGAGCCCCCAGGCAAAGGAATGCAGAGGTGGCATTTGGGAGGCGGCTAGGGGTGCTGAAGTGGTAAGGGCACCCTTGTCATCTGCTACAGAGTAAGCAAGAAAGAGGCAGGTCCTGTGTTCTCAGAGCTCACGCCATGCAGAAGAAAACCAGCGTATACTCCTAGGTTGGCTGCTGCACGGACACCTGATTCCCTCAATGTCTGTCCCACGTTCTTCCATTCCCCAAGGGGAAGGGAAAATGACTGTCAAGTTCTCATGGAAACAAGATTTTGGAGGAAAAGGGATGCTGGACAAAGCAGCTCCCATCAGCCAGTACTGAATGCATGTCTCTTCCGCTCCTCCACAGAGAAGCGTGAAAACGTCAACTCCAAAGCAGAATTATACACCATACTTGGCTTTTATAAACAGAGATAAATAGAGTTAGAAGAGGGGGCACCCCACGTACAGATTCTGTGCACCCTGGCCCAACAGGAAAAGCTTTCACGCCTCAAAGGCACCTTGCTGAATAGAGCCACCATTACACTCGCTGCCTGGGAACCTGGAGCGCCTTTGAAAATGTTCAGCCTGACTTTAGCCTATTGTGTCTCCCTCGAAACTGCAAAATGAGGGAGACGCCTCAGCGTGTGGGCAGAGTCTAATGAACGGCATCCGGAAGCACAAAAGGGACTGGTCACATCACCTCGCAGCCTGCAGGCCAGGGCAGGAGTGCCACTGATGTTCTGTTTGCCTCAGCTGTGCCTTAGAAGACGCTGTGATGCCAGGCAGGTGGGCAGTGTTGTCTTTAACGAGTTCACGAGTCTTCCCTTCCTCCACCTTTCACAGCCCTTGACAACCCAGTTGTTTATCCTTGAGGACTGCGTCTCTCTCCAGCATGAAATTTCACGATTACACTTTCCTTTCCAGAGAGGGGTGAGTGATGAGGAAGTGAGGAACAGAGATTACTCTCTCCACGGGACCCCAAATCCCAGGCAGCCTGGAGGTTTCTCCAAAAATCACAGAAGAGATATCTGGGTACTTCAGCCCTGGAAGCCTCTGAAACTGTAAAACTATGTTGCCTTTCCAAACGTGCATACATTTGTCACAAGCACCATTGAGGATGCCAGATCTCATCGATTCCAAGGCTCACTTCTTTCCCCCACATTGTAACATCTCTGGAATCTGGATGTGCCTTCCATTTGCTAGTATGTCATATCATTTAATTAGCAGAGATTTTTTTTTTCTTTCCAAGTGGTAGGTAAAATGGTGGTAGCCTTAAAAAATGGATAGCATCTTAAATTTGATGAAATGTGCTAAGTTTTTTTGTTTGTTTGTTTTTTCGGCTATGCATTATTGAGAAACAGAACTCTAACTTGGAAAGCCACCTTGCTGTGTATACTTTGAGGACTATTGACCCCAGCCCTCTCTGGGTATACTTTGAGGACTATTGACCTCCAGCATGGGGCAAGGGACAGAGTAGGTGCTCTAGGGATGTGGAGTGAATGAAGGCAGGGTGTCTATGGAGGAGAAGAGGTGGCCTGACCAGCTGGCCCCCACCAGGCTCATCTTCCACATCTCGTCTCCCCACCTTCCTGGAATCACCTCCTGCCCTTAACCTCAAGCCCTCTACCCTCTCCCACCTTCGCACTGCAGTTTCCCCAGAAAACTCCTATACAACCTTGAAGGACCAGTCCAAAGGCTACCCACTCTGTGAAGCCCTCCCTGACGTGTTGGTTTCTCTCACCCAAATTCCCCATTACTCTTACTGGTTTCCCGTAGATACCCATCTGCCTGTGTCCCCGCCAGACCACAAGATCCTGAGAACACGGGGCATCTCTTCTTGCTCTCCCCAGCCCAGCTTAGTACTGGGCACACAGTCAATGCTTAACCTTTATTTGTTGAAAGAATGAATAACCTTATCCCACCTCAATCTCTTCATTGCTTCATAATCCATTCTCAATGCTCCCCATAAAGAGTGGGAAACAGCTCTTGTGTCTGCCTTTGCCTCTGATGAATCCCCGTGCATTACTTTGATCTCTCCAGCTCATAATAACTATTAAGCATCACTGTGTGTCAGGCACTATGCGAATCACTTATGTTCATTTTCTCATTTAATCTTTGCCAGAAATTGTGGTTGGTACTACTTCCTCATTTTATGGATTAGGAAGCTAAGGTTCAGAGTGGCCAAGTATCTTGCTCAAGGTCACAAAACTAGTAAGTGGTGGAACCAAAATTTGGACTTAGACAGTGGAACCCCAAGGCACACAGTACCCTAGACCATCCAATTCTGGCTGCGCAAAATGACATGCGCAGTGTCTACACTGTGTGTATCCCAAACGGTAGATGCCCAATACATCCTTAAGTGTATGTGACCAAGGGGATGAGTGGTAAATACCTTTTGTGTCTACAAATTCTGAGCCTGTTTCGGATTCTTTTCCTTCATCTTTCTCATTTCCTGGAGCCAAAACTAGGGTGAGAAATAAAGAGAGATCTGTGTCCATTCAAGCCAAGGACAATAAGAGGGATGGGATTCTAACCGATTATACCAGCATCTTCCTGTCTCTCAGCGGGGCTCTCCTTGAAGGCTTCCACCATTGCTGCATTGTAAAGGTGTTCAGGATCCTGGAGACAAAATGGAATTCCTTCTGAAAGCTAAGTGACAGGACGTCTTCCAGGCAGGAAATCCCGAGGGATTCCTCCCCAGTTGCTCCCACACCTGCCCAGGTGTGAGTTACCTTGAACTGCAATCCTCGCAGGTTGTGAATCAGTTTTGCATAGTGCCCTCTCTCCTCCATTAGCTCCTTGTGGGTTCCCTTTTCACAAATCTCTCCATCTTCTAATAAAATAACTTCATCACAAGACTCTAAGAACTGCAGAGGTAAGTGATCGACAATGAACTTCTGCCTGGAAAGGAGAGCCCATGCCAAACTCCTCTCCAACCTTAGTTAGCACGGTTGACTTTAGGGGCCAGATCATTCTTTGTTTGAGGGGGCTGTCCTGTGTGTTGTAGGATATTTACCAGCCTCCCTGGCCTCTACCCACTAGATGTCGGTAGCACCCCATCCCAGAGGTGTGACCAGCAATGATGTCTCCGGACATTGCCAAGTGCCTCCTGGGGGCAGGTTGGCCCCTAGCAGAGAACCATTCATCTAGTACCCACAGGTCTCATGAGTCCAAAAAACGCCAGCCTTTGGCTGTCACAGTGAAGCACACTGAATCTTCCTTTGCTACTGCTCCTTAAATGAGCTGCCTTCCTAAGAAATCTGATCATGGCTGCGTGCAGTGGCTCACGCCTGTAATCCCGGCACTTTGGGAGGCTGAGGCCAATGGATCACCTGAGGTCAGGAGTTCGAGACCCACTTGGCCAACATGGTGAAACCTAATCTCTAGTAAAAATACAAAAATTAGCCAGGTGTGGTGGTATGCACCTATAATCCAGCTACTCAGGAGGTTGAGGCAGGAGAATAACTTGAACCTGGCAGGCGGAGGTTGCAGTGAGCCAAGAAGGTGCCACTGCACTCCAGCCTGGGTGACAGAGCAAGACTCCGTCTCAAATAAATAAATAAATAAATAAAAAGAAATCTGATCATGGAGATTTGGGGAAAGTAAAACTGACAGTCACTACAGCCAGGACTTGGTAGCAAGGGGAAATATGATCTTCACGAAGGCCCTTCTCTGTTCTAACATTATAAGCCTCCCTTGTCATCCCCATTTAGCCCAGGAGAAGCAGACCATGGTGTGGTCCCCAGGCAACAGGCCACATTCCCTGGCCTGAGGAATTTATGCCAGCTTTATCTATGAGATAAAAACACAGCTACATTTAATGCTGGCATCCCACATTTTGCCCAAAGCACTTCTGTTTTTTTAATTTGAATTCCCTTCACTTCCATATCATTCGTGAGATCAAAGAGTTCTGCTAAGAGGGTTTTCCTTTCATTTTGGAATGAGACACAGAGCTCTCCCCACCAGGATCAAGGAAGTCCGCTCCTAGAGGCAGGCAAGATGCTGAGACTAAAGATGGTTTGACCGAAAGAAGCCTTTGCAGTATGGGCCAGAGGTCTTCCCTGATACTGCACGGTTCATCAAAGGTCAAATCAACCTCTGCTGCTCTTGATTTCAAGCCTGAAAGAAGTAGCTGTGTTCGGTCATTGTATACTTGATTGGGCGAGTTGGGAGGGTGCCCAAAGGCTGAATGATAACAGTTCTAACAGCTTGGACAGTTCCAGCCCTCATGCCTCCCTCCCACTAACTGCCCAGCTCTCTGTCTTATCGGCTGATATTTCAGATGGGGAAACGGAGACACTATAAGCCTGCTCCAGTCCCATGGCCTTTTCTGCCTGTGCCACAGCACACACTCCAGCTCCAGGAGCTCCCAGGGAAGCCCCCTCTGGCCAGCAAGCCCCCAATTCACTCCAGAGATATGAGGCCAATTTGAGCAGCTTTGTTATGCAAACTGTCACTGAATCTGCCCCTGAGTTGGATTTCAGTGGCTGCTCCCAGCCTCTTTTCACTGGTTTCCTTAGAAAAGCGATCACCCATCCCAACCACTCAGATGCTTGCCTGTGGGCCTGAGAGTAAGAGAAGAGGGGATAGGCTCTGGAAAAGCCCCGGGCCCCAGTTCGGGGGCTCTGAGTTCCATCCTCCCTGACAAGGGACAGCGGGACTAAGATCTTGTGCCACCTGGTGGCTACCTGCCTCTTCCAACTTGCAAAAAGTGAGATAAAATGACAGGGGAAGGTGGAATCTGAGCAGATGGGCCTGGTGTGAAGATGGCTCCTGCCTGAGGTCATACTACAGCTCAGTCAGTTTCAAAGACTGAACCAGGACCGACGTTGTGATTCCCCTCATGAGGACTCCTGGAGGGACAGCTGTGACCCACACCTGTCAGGGATGACGTATCCCCTCCGGATCCCCAGAGCCCTCAGAGGACAGCTCTCCCTGCTGCAGGGTGTCTCCAGGGAGATTCCAGGTGCAGAGGGGGGGCTGCCAGGTTTAGCACCTGGACTTGGCCAGAGCCCATTCTCAGTCACCTCATGGGGGTCTTGAAATCCAACCTTGTCCTCCATCCGAACTCAGAAGAAGAACTAGGCCAGAAAAAGAACTAGGAGCTCTTGTCCACACCAGCCCAGTGTGATGCTTCCTGGAGGTGCTCAGGCCCACGCAGAGGAAATCCAGACAATCCCCATGTGCAAAATTCGGATGCCTGGAGCTTATTCCGGGGCCAGAACTCTAGCCCCGGGCAAAGGTCGGCTCGGGCTAGGGGTAGCATCACAGCAATGGGAAAGCCTGGTTTTATAGGGTCTTCGAGGAACCCCCTCTTTAGGCTGGTCCTCTGGCCACTACTGGAGGGTTCTAAAATGCTGGCTGCAGCATCCTATAGCCATGGCAACCTTATTTGCCCCTCCCTCTCCACCCCAGCTTGACTTACCCTTGCAAAGACCTGCTTCCTGTCTCCAGACCAGGCCCTTATGTAACATGTTCTCTGCAGGTAGCAGGAGAGTAAAGAAGATGGGACTCTTGCTCTCCTGCCCCAATAGGCCTTTCAACATAAGTCAATCCCGAGGAATCTCTCATCAGGCAAGGAGACACACACGTGCACGCATGAACACACACGTGCACACACATGCAGTGCCCCCCTTCTCTCGCACATCTCTGGGGATTCCCTTCAAAGAGGAGAGAGGGAGATGGTCTGGAAGCAGGGAAACCTGGCCTGGGAGGAGGAGGTTCTTGGATTCCCACCAGGCATTCAGGACCCCTTATGTGGGACCAATGCAGTGAGGACTGTTCCCACCCTGCCAAATTCTCAAATTCACTCAGGTCAAGCCCAGTCACTTTCTTCAGTGAGATTCATGCTCCTTAGCCTGCGACAGTGGCCCTGAGCAGAGAGAGCTTCCCCAAAGCCTCAGCCTTAGTCCCAAAGTCCTGGTTTCCAGCCTCTTTCCCCTGGGGTGTGATGCCTGGGGCATCTGGGCCCCTCATCTAAGAGGTCTGCCACCCCCTGACACCCCCAGTCAAGGTGTCCCTGGCCTCAGGCTTGCCCAGAATTGCTGGATTAAGGGTGGGGCCGTCATTGCTTTCCCTGGCTCCCAGAACTGGGGGAAGGGTGCCCCAGTCCACCCACAGGCAGGACTCAATTGCCTCTAGAGAATCTACCCTCTGGGGCAGGAAAGGTCTTGACCCCACTGAGGCCATGCACAGAGTGGAACAGGTGGACCTCCTGGGACCCAGGAAGGCTGGGGAATCATGAGTGTCTCTTGCATCCCTGGCTCCCTCCCCACATTCCCAGCTGAAGACAGGCAGATATAGGCAGAATAGGAGGCTCTGTGAGCCTCAGACACCAGCCACACCCATCCCGTGACCTCCTGGATCCTGCATGTCCCGTCACCTGTAGCTGGTGGGTCACCAGGACAACTGTCTTCCCCCTGAGCGTCTTCTTAATGCACTCCTCAAAGACGTGCTTCCCCACATGGGCGTCCACGGCCGACAGGGGGTCGTCCAGCAGGTAGAGTTGACGGTCAGAGTAGACGGCGCGGGCCAGGCTAATCCTCTGCCTCTGCCCCCCGGAGAGGTTGAGGCCCCGCTCCCCAATCTGTGGACAGGGACAATGCTACTGCCTATTGTCAGGCCACCCTGAAGTTCTTGGGCAGTAGAAGCTTCCTGGAGCTTTTCAGGACTCAGGGAAAAGATGTACACACTGATCCTCACCTCGTCCAAGTTCCTCCGCCCCTTACGGGGCCCCCAGTCACACGAGACTCTGTGGTGAGTGGAAGTGCTCCACTTGTCTACCTCTCCAGGAAGCCTGGTGAAGCCTGGTGGGCAGCGGCGACTAGGACAAAGCTCTTTCCCATGAGGAGTGAGGGGTGCCCGTCTCACAAGACCCCAGCCCAATGCAGATCCCACAGGGAGGGGCTACGTCATTATTACCACCAAAGGGAATTGCGTGAGCAGAGAGCTGGGGAGAATGCAGCAGTGAACCAGAGGGAAACGCGGTTGGGTGCAGATGGAAAAGGGAGTTCCCTATTTTATTTACTTGGAGAGCAACTATCCCATCCCTAGGCAACTCTACGCACTGTGGAGAGATAAGCCTTGACTTCCTAGTTCATCATCACTACCCTAAGGCCTGGCACCATGCTGGGCACAGAATAGGTGCTCAGCAAATATTTACGGAAAGGATGATTGCTTACTGTAGGTGATTCTATCCAATGGAACCCAAAGTGAACCCCACGTGTTCAGCCAGGCATTGAGCTAGGCACGGGGTGGGACACACAAGCTGGACAAGAGAAGTCCCCTCTCCCTGGGGAGCTCCACAGTGGGCAGGTTAGTTTATGTACATAATAGCAGCAGCAAGCAGAATTTCACAAGTGCCTGCTGAGAAGCATCAACAGAGTTCTTTGGAGCAAATTATTCAGGTGGTAGGACTTGGGAAAGCCTTCCTTAAGGAGGTAGATCTGGGGTTGAAACTCAAAGGGTAGTGATGCCACAGGAGCAGAGACTTAGAGGCTAGGGGGTGAGTGGACACTTTGGCAGGCAGGTAGGAGCTCGGCCTGGAAGGGTGAACCAGGGCTGCAGTGTGGGAGGTCTCAGATGCAGGCCAGGAAGGCTTCACGGCCATTTCCTTGGGGAGGCAGACTGAGGGCACCAATAGAGAAAGACACCCCAAACTGGCCTTTCCTCAGAAAGCCTTAGCCTTCTGGTCTCCTCTGGGGCTCCTGGGCAAGGTGAGGAAGATTGTGCAGAGGGCATAAGAAGGGTGTGTACCCGAGATGGCAAGGTGACTCCCTGGGTCTCTTGGGGTGGCAGGCTCAGCCCAGGATGGAGCTAGCACTTTGGACAAGCACCCCAGGGGGCAATGTTTAGAGGTGACCCCCATACTCCTGCCCTGGGCAGAGCCAGTGAGGCAAGAAGGGGCCCTGGTTTGGAGGACAGAGCTGGCCCTCGGGATGAGGAAGCAGTTTTCACCAGAAACCCTTCCTGAGATGACAGGCAGATTGGGAGTAGCCCCAAGAAGTGACTACACTGTGCCAAACACCAGTAAGCTTGGTGTCATGTCCACTGTGACATCCAGCAAGTATAGATCCAGAGGGAGAATTCAGAACGGGTGGAACCTGAGCTTTGCCCACACGTTCTTGGGGCATCTGGATGTGGAACCGGGGCTTGCTGGCCTCAGCCCTTTGGACCTGAGCAAATGTACTGTGTGCAGCAACAGTGGGCTTGCGCTCCCAGCCCTGCTCACCTCAGTCAGGTCTCCATAGGGGAGGTTGCTCAGGTCCTTCTGCAGGCCACAGACGCGGACTGTGTGCTGATACCTGTTGGTGCAAAGCTCAGAAGTAGCTGGGTGAGAAAGACCACAAGCACCGCTGCCCTGGGCTGTTTCCACAGGCACTGCTGGTGTCGCTGGGACAAGGCCAGGGGTGGCGAGTGCTACATCCAAGGCTCCCTGACCAGTCGCTCTGCCTTCAATGACCCAAGGGTGGCGTCCCATTGACCACTGGCCCCTCCCCTGACCTGATGCAGAGTTGATTCAGGAATGGCTCCTCCCCTGGCAGGGTTCTTGCTAGACAGGGAAGAAGACAACAGTGAACAGGAAAGCACTGCAGGGAACACTGAGGGCGCCACCTGCTGGACGCTTGTGGGAGTCAGAGGAGGGGGTCACCCATAGGGGCTGCAGTCACTGGGGACCGCCTCCTGGGGGCCGCAGGGCTGAAGCAGGACCTTGTGTGGAAGAGAGGGTGTGTGTGAAGGAGGCTAACAGCAGGGGGCTGGGTGGTCACAGATGACGACCTTGACATTTGCCCAGCCCCTTCACAAAGCTACTCCATCCACCCCTCACTGCTACTCGGTTGGAGAAAACAGTTTTCTCCCCTGCGACAACTCAGGACACTGAACCGAAGGGAATGGCACCTGAGGTGAGGGGGTGGAATGGGAGAGAGAGTGGGACTCCTGCTCTTTGGGCCTCTTGGCCTCTCCATTGTGCCCCCTCAGCGTCACCCTCTGCCTAGCCCTGCAGCCCAGGCTTTGGGGAGTTTGACAGCTGAGGCCCTAGCCAGCTCTGCAGCAGCCAAGTCGCCAGGACTAGCACCCTGTCCTGCAAAAAGCAGCAAAGCTGTGGGGTTGGCCCCACAGTGGTCCCCAGGGGCATGACCCCGCTCTGCCCCAGGGGAGGCCTTTGGGGACTTTTGGCACCGAGGAACCTAAGACCATCAGTGGTCACTGGGACGTCGTCCCCATGCTACGACAGATGCCCACACCCTCCTCCCTACGTTTTCTCTGCAACTCAGCCTCACTCAGACAGCCCCACCATAAGCAGAACCTTCCCCAGGCATCCCAGAGCCCCCGCACAGCGCCTTGGGGACCCAACTCCTGCTCGGGATGCCTGTAGTGCCTGGCTCAGGTGTGTGCTCCCTCCCAGCAGCTGCTGAGCAGCACCACTGGGCCTTTAGGTTTAGGTTTCTGTCCTGCTCGGCGGGTTGCCTGCCTCCACAACGGCTGATTGGTTGGTGGATGACAGATTGACTGATTGATATCATTGGCCTTATCATCATCAGGACCCTCTTTCCTTCAGTGAGTGACAATGGGCAGGTCTCACAACTCAGACATCGAAAGACAAACCTTCCCAATAAAGAGGCAAGAAAGAGAGCAGATGGGCGTGAGCAGCTGCCCTTCCGGTTGCACACAGGCCCCAAAATAGAACCTGGGCACGGCCCGAGCATCGTGCCCACACACAAACTTTAGGGTTGGTGTACACAGCAGTTATGATGAGGGGCCTTGGAATCAGAGAATGGGTTTGACTCCAGCTGGGCGACCTTGGACAAGTGACCGAACCTCCCTGATCCTCACTCTCTGCTCTATAAAATTGTGCAAACAAGAAGCTCTCATTGGGTTGTTGTGAGAATGGAGCAGAAAAACATGTGAAGCCATTAGCACAGTGTCTGCTGCATGGCAAATTCTCCATCAGTGGAGGCCATAATTGCTGTTACTACATTTGCCAATCTGCGACTACAAGACTCAGACTGAGCAGCACATCTTCCTCCCCTCAGCACCTCCCACCTTCAATTGCCTCCCACCCTCCTGCTTCCTATGGCCCTGAGAGTCACAGTTTCTGCCCTAGGAGCAAAATCTCTGCTAAATATGCCACATATGAAGGATGCTAGACCCATCTTTCAAAGCCCAATTCAAGTGCCATCAAGTGCCTGATCCACCATCCTCTCGTGATCTCTGCTGCCTTGGAACAATCCGAGCACAGTCTCCCGCCACCTGGCTCATTCCTCCCTGATGCACTGTCATTTCTGTGCATTTCTTATAGCCCCTTCCAGGCTTGAGCATCTTAAGGGCAAAGATACACCTGAGCCATCTCTGTCCCCATGTGCCCTGCATGCTGAAGGCATTTGGCACATATTTGTCCTCTGAACGTCATTTTGATGAATAAGGCAACCCTCTGTCCAGTCCGCTTCCACAGACAGAGAAGGTGTTCCAGGTGGGTGGCACAGGCCAAGAGATGCTGAGCAGAGTAATTTGGCTGCACTGATCACTGACTCCTGCACTGATCACCTTCCTGCCACACCTGAGCCTCCTGGCCACAGGACGGCATGGCCAGGGAAGAGGAGGTGAATTGACAAGCCTCTTGATGAGAATATATATGCTGGCCATGCCAGCCAGCAGGGACAGGGTTGGTGGGTAAGATGAGAAAGGCCAAACTACCGCTGCAGAGCTGACAGCCAGATTCCTAAAGCCAACTCTAATTCTCTTAATTCAGCATTGTGATGCCTGGGAAGGTTTCTGAGTGACCCAGCTGTCAGGCAGCTCCAGCTCCAGACAACTGATGTTGATCTGGAGCTCAAGGTCTAAGTCCAAGACTCAACTCTGACATTTAATAGCATTTAATACCTTGGGAGGGTCAACTCGCCTCTCTGGGCCTTTTTCTTTATCTGTAAAATGGGGATATAATGCCATGATCTCCCTAAATGGGTGGTTATGGGACTCAAATGAGAGAATGTACGTGGCAATACACCAAGCTAAGCAAAGAACCATAGGAACCCATTACTTTCCAGAGCTTGAAGATGATGGTCCAATCAATGGTGAATTGGATAAAGAAAATGTGGTATACACACACCATGGAATACCATGCGGCCATAAAAAAGAACAAAATCACGTAGCAACATGAGGCAGCTGGACTTCATTATCTTAAGTAAATTCACACAGAAACAGAAAACCAAATATCACATGTTCTCATTTATAAGTGGGAGCTAAACCTCAGGTATGCACAGACATAAAGATGGCAACAAGAGGTGGGGGGATTCCAAAAGGAGGGAGGGTGAGAGGGCACAGGGATGAACAGCTTCCTATTGGGTACTATGTCCACTAGAGAGTGAACAGGATCAGTAGAAACCCAAACCTCAGCATCACACAATATACCCCTGTAACAAAGCTGCACCCCCTGAATCTAAAATTAAAATTTAGAAGAAATCGAACATTTCAGAAGTAGGGAGAGAATAACCATAGAAATGTCCAAGGTGATCACGGTATTAATGAGTTATGAAATGTTCTTAGAGAAAATATTTCTCCCCAAATTGCTGTCTGTTCATTACATACTATAGTTATTACAAATACATACCCATAATTTTCCTGTTGAAAACATTTACAATATACTCTTTTAGTACTTTTGAAACATGCAATACGTTAAAATTTATCATTGTCACTATTCTGTGCAATAGATCACTAATGACTATTTCTTCTGTCTAATTAAAACTTTGTACCCTTTGGTCAACATCTCTCCTTTCCCCTCACTCCCCTCTCCCCCAGCATCATATATCAAAACACAAAAGTGTACCCCATAGATAGATGTAATTATGTCCATTTAAAAAATAAAATAATATTAAAAAGTTGATGGCTCAAAGTAAATCGAGTAATTATAAGTTGAGCTTTGTTTTTGTGTAGTTAGATCATTCTGAGGACACTAACAGCGATAATATATCCTGATAGCTCTGATGTCAATGAATAATGTCAGGGCTGACTCATTACATACTTGCTCATGATTTCAAGCAGTTTTGGGTACTCAGCCTAAAGCAAAATTGCTGGATTCATTTTTCGCTAGTCAGACCACATATGCCCTGTTGCAGAGAACCTCGGAACATATGTTCCTCTGCCCTGGGAATGAAGTACCGATTCTATCCTCTTCCCAGTGTGCAGTCACAGGTCTGCCTCTCCTTAACGCTTGGCTCCGGAAGAGGAAAACCAGTGCCTGTGTGGATCTGATGAATGTTTAATGGGAATTCATTAAACTCAGAATCCACTTAGCAGTCATTACCAACAGCATCAGCATCTGTAGGAGAGTGTGTACCAAACACAAATGTGCCTCCTGCTTTAAAAGTTAATATTACCTTTGGTGATCATACTTTTCTCCAAAGAGTATGTTTTCTCTCACATTTCCATGAAAGATCCACGCCTGCTGTGAAACGTAGGCCAAAGTTCCATTGACCGCCACCACCCCTTTCTGCAGCTGCATCTGGAACAACAAAACCAGTGAAGCTTCAGGAGCCAAGCCTTGAAGACATTTCCTCGAGTGCCCGTTGCACCCTGCCACCCACCTATTCCACAAGTATTGGTTACAAAGGTGCAAAAGCATCGACAGGATGTCTTGTCCATGCACCAGAAAGCCCAACCATGCAGATGGAGAATCTCAGAGTCAGACACCTGCACAGGGCCAGGCAGGGAATGTTTGAAAAGAGTCAGTGGTAAGCTCTGCTGCAAATGGGAGAGCTTGGACTCCAGGGCTGCTCCCAGTGCACATGGCACCTGGCCCCAACTACAACAGGGTGTTCTCTCAACAGACTCTTCACAAGAGGCTCCCCTTCCTCCAGGTGCACTGGCTGGACCCAACCCTGCTCAGCCAGGCCCTGGGAGCAGGGCACCGCCTGCATGGCTGTGGGTGCTAGCCTTCGCACACCCCATCTTCGGGAAGCAGCCTTGACTCAGTTGCATCGTTGGTGCCATGAAAGGATGCAGGCCTGATGGGGCAGGATTTTCTAATTTGTCAAGAGGAGTCAAAGATCCAGTTTTCCATGAAATCTTTGGACTTTTAAAGCATTCGGCAATCCAATTAAAACTATGCATGGGCTCCAGTTTGTGACCCTGAGTACATACGCTCATTTAAGATGACCCCTCATGGGGGCAACCAATACACAACGGTAGACAGTGGGGATGCAATGTTCAAAGCTATCAACAGAAGGGACATGTGGGGCAGGCCACAGTGCTCAGGGCTGATGCTCATGGGGCAGTGGCAGTGGGTCCAGGGGCAGAGGAGGAGAGTCACCAAGGCAGCCAAAGGATGTGATGCCATTTCACCTCAGGAGTTGTGCAATGGACAGAGAATTCAATTTGGAGAAGAGACTATGATGACAATAACAATAATAATCATAGTATTTTTAATGTGTAGGGTATATTCCGTGCACTGAGTTAAGAGTATGTTCAATGTTTATTGGCCTTGCAAATTATCCTATAGTCAACTATTGCTTACATAATCTCATTCGATCCTCACCACAACTCTCCTTAGCCCCATTTTACAGACAAGGAAACCAAGAGGTTTTATGAGGCTCAGAGAGGTTAAGTTACCTGCCCAAGGCTAAGCAGTGAGCATGTGGCAGAAACAGCTGGGGAAGCCAGGCTATCCAGAGTGCCCCCCTGCCTCCCCAGTGACCACAGCAAGGGGCCTGATCCCACCACTGTTGCGTGGGAGATAGATGCAATGTTATCTCAAAATTTCCGAAGGATAAAAATTAAAAGGAGGCAAATTTCACTCCAGTATACATCAAAATTCTCCAAAAAGGGAACTGGCTGTGACATGTTGAGTTTCCCATCACTGGAGCTATCCGAGCAGAAGTTGGGTCATCTCTTATGCAGTAGGATGCTATTAAGAGTATTCACATGATTATGTGGGGAATTGAGCTGAGTCACCTCTATGGCTCCCGCTGACTCATCATGGAGGCACACACTCTAAGAGCGTGGGTGACCTCAGGAACTCATCTGATTCAGCCCCCACCTCCGCCTGCAGGCAGGGAAGGAGTTGTCATTCTTTCTACAGATGAGTCAACTGAGGCCAAAAGAAGTCACTCATATTAAAACTCATAAGACACATCCCACCACCACCCTCTTCTGGAATCTCCACTTCTTCAGAAGTACCCTGACCTCTTCCTGAAAGAGGCAATCCCAGCTTCACAAACTTCCCTTTAGCAACAGCAGAGTGGGGAGAAAGAGGACTTAGCATTTTTTTTCCCACAAAGCTTATTCATGTGGGATGCGACGTAGAAACCATGGTGACATAAAGGTTTGTAAAAACTACAAATGGCTTGGCCATTTTCCCTGGGGTCACCCAACTAGAAGGAGCAGAGAAGGGACAAGGACCCAAGTCCCCTCCCTCTTCCTACCCCAAGGTTTGCAGAGAAGCTGGGGGCACGAGCTGCTTTAGTTCAGGCATAAAATACATCTATAGTCACTGTGAGCTCCTGACTCTAAAGTCCTTCCACACCAAGCTGCCTTGCTGGCATTTCTAAATCAGGGCAGCCCAAGTCATGGAGAAAACCATGGGTTTAAGGACCCGTCTTTTCTTTGACCAAGATGGAGCTTTAGGCAAAGAGGCAATCACCATTCAGTAGACCTCCTCAATGGCAAACTTAAGAGTTTGTGAAAAACTCAGCCTCATCTGGCCCAGGGGCCTGGAGCTGCTGAGTGCACTAACCTCCCAGAAATGATGGTGAACCACATGCACAGTGTCCAGTGCAACCGAGGCCATCTGCTAGGTCCACTGTTCTCATGGCACCACACCTGACCAGAAGGGAGCCACTTCATTGTCATGTTAATGTTCCATCCTCACAGCACTCATCACACAGCTTACCTGTCCTAGCAGAGCTGCAAGGAGGGAGCTCTTTCCACTTCCCACATTCCCACATATTCCCAAGATCTTCCCCTGCCAGAGAAAGAGAGATAGGACACAGTCACTCTCTCTCACTTCTTAGAGGGTCTGGCCCAAAGGTACTGCTCTCAAACTATGCTGGTCAGGCCAGGCGGAGAACAATGGGTCACTGCTGGCTTGGGGCATGGCAGCTGCAGCCACACCACCCTAGCCCCGCATATACATAGCCTGGGAGGATGCAGGAATGTAAGTCTTAATTAACTGCTTTCCCTTGTGTGGCATAACCAAGCACCCAGAGGGCTTCTAGAAATCATGTAAGATCACTGGTGTGAAACAGCCTTGTGCTGGTCTGGGAGCCACAGGCCTTGAACATGAAGGCTATTCTGTGCTCAGACTCCAGAAAAGCAAATCTAATGGGATGCAAAAGGCTGTACAACCCAGGGGGACTAGGGTACCTTTTGAAGTATGAAGATCTAGGGGCTTTTCAAAAATCTTTTTTTAATGGAATCCTCCACCATAACAACTCAATCTGGAACTACTGAGAAGTTACACTATTCTAACATTCTACAGCTCTAGATTTATTAATTCAACCAACAAATCATTATTAGAGCCTGCTATGTGCCAAGCACTGTTCCAACCACCAGCAAGAACAGCAATGAACACAACAGGCAATGGCCTGCGTCTGCCCTCATGAAACTTACCTTGTAGTCAGGGGGAGATGGACAGGAAGCAAGACAAATTCAATGTGGGGCAGGCACATATTTGCTTGCCATGGAGAAAAATAAAGCAGGAAAGAGACAGAGAGTGGGCTGGAGGCTCGGGGATACAAGGAAAGCCTTACTGGAAAGGTAGATGTCTTAGCTTGAGTTTTCCCAGAAACACATCTTGAATCAAGGATTTGAATGAAAGTCACACTGTCATTTGGAAGGTGCAGGAAATTCCAGCAGCGAAGAGGAGAAGTGATACAGGAAAGGGAAGGTGGCCCATCAAGGGCAGCCTATTGGGTCAGCTCCCTAACAGAATATCCTACACAGAAGGCAAACGGAACTCAACCCTGCAGGAAAACTGGAGGAAACTCTGGGGAACTGACTATAGCTTTGTCCCACCCAATGGCAGAGGAGGTGGGGTATTGATGCCCCAGCAGTCATTGTTTGAGGGCTGCTCTCTACTCTGTGAAGGTCTTTATAGAGGTGTGCAGAGCCCTTGGGCACAGATGTGGATAAGGCAGTTGGAAGATGGCCAGGAAACACTTAGAGGTCCAGGGCACATGGGCAGGGACAGCATCTGCCACAGGTGACAGTTGGGTAAGACCTGAAGGAGGTGAGAAAGGGTGCCATAGGGTATCTGGGGAGAATCACTGCAGGCAAACAGCCCACGTGGAGACTGATGTGGAAGCATGCCCACTCTTGTGTTCAAGCAGATATTGCAATACTGCACTTGCAGCATCCGAGAACATTCTCATGTAGGCCTGCTCCCTGCAATCCCCTTAGGGCAAACATGCCCAACATGGGGCCAAATATGGCTTTTTTCCCACCCCAAGCTAGACCAGAAAGGCACATCCCCTGTCTGCCACTCTCAGCACATGAGAGTTGCTGCCTGTCATCAATAACTCCTTAAACAAGGTCTTTGTTGAATCCCAGGCACCTTGGGATAAAATAGTGATCCACACAGATGCCTCCCTGCCCTTGCAGAGCCCACATGGATATAAATCTGGTTGGCTGAGTGCAATTGAGCTCAGATTTCAGTTAAGTCCCACTGAGTGCCACCTACTTTGCCTTCTCGCCACTCTCCCCATGGAGCACCTGACTTCCCCCACCCTGCCTTCCCATTTGCCTCCAAGAGGCCTCCGTGAACTTCCCGTGTTCTAAGGACTTCCTGGCCACGCAGTGGCTTCGCTAATGTGCTATTCCATATGCCGATGACTCTGGAATTCCTGCGTCATGAAATGAAGCTGGATCTATTTAGTTTTCCTAAAAGGACTTCGAGGAACTGGGGCATTAAAGAGACCGCAGATGTGATGCAGCCTCACCAGGTATTTGGTTGCCCTCTGAGTCCTGTCCACTTCTTGGGGCCAAGTAAGAAGCCTTCTAGATTCATCCTTGTCTTTAGCAGAAAATCCATGAGGCCTGTATCCTCTGATGATTCTCCCAACAAACATTGCTGGCCACCTTCAAGCCAGGGGCTGGGCTTGGGGATAAGCACATAACTGTGAACAAAAAACCCTGACCCCATGGAGGATCCAGTCTGATGGAATTGAGGAGGAGCTAAACTTGGAAAAACTTGGATGTCCTGAATGTAGAACAGTTGAAGGCAGCACTTAAGCTGGGCATAATTGTTAAAGAAAAAGGCAACAATCATACTTAACATCAGCTGAGACTTACTATGGGCTTAGCATTTTTATGTGGTATCTGAGTTCCCCCTGCCACCTTGTGAAATGGGTACTTCTATGAAAGGCATGGTGCAGGTAAAGAAACAGAGGCTCAGGGAGCTTCAGCAAGATGTCCAAAGTCAAGCAGCTAAGAAGTGGCTGTGCCTGGAACTGCGGTCCCCCAGGCTCCAGAGGCAACACTGCATTGCCCCCACTGTATCTTCAATTTATTCCACAAAACACTGACCGCATCTTGAGGCAGCAATTCCAGAGTCACTGACATACGGAATAGCACATTAGCAAAGCCATTGCGTGGCCAGAAAGCAGCGTCCTTAGAACACGGAAAGTTCACGGAGGCCTCTTAGAGGCAAATGGGAAGGCAGGGTGGGGGAAGTCAGGTGCTCCACGGGGAGAGTGGCGAGAAGGCAAATAGGTGGCACTCAGTGGGACTTCGCTGAAATCTGAGCTCAGTTGCACTCAGCCAACCAAATATTGTTTCCGATGAATCCGTGGCAGACAGCCTTGTTAGCTACAAGAGGTACCATTCTCACACCAGCTATTGAGGTTGACATTGCATAATAAATGAGAACCTCTGGCACAGGGAAAGAGTGAGTCAACAGGATGAGAGATTAAAATACTAGGCACAAGATTAATGTTGAGGCCTCTGCAGCAAAATCAACACTGTCACCCTGGGAGTGTGCTGCTGAGTTCCCAGAGCAAGAAAGAGATGCATGCAGGAGATGCAGGAGGAGGCCAAACATTCCCTAAATCCACAGCGTTGCCTGAAATCTCCATCCCCCAATCTTGAGGGCAGAGAACAACAAACAGACTCTGGCTGGCTTGGCTGGTTTAGCCCTTAGCTGGGTTGCTTGTTATCTCAGTTTGCTTTTTACAAGAGGAGTATTTCCTGGTGGTTAAGAGCCCAGACTCTGAGGCCAGGTGCCCTGGATATGAAACCCTCCCCTGCCACTTGCTACCTATGTGACCTTGGGCAAGCTATTTAACCCTCTTGTTCCTCAGGCTCCTCAACCATCAAGTGGGGGCAGTTATGATGCCTAGTTATTGGGGTAGTTAAGTGAGTTTATTATGTACCTGGTAAACAGTAGTGTTCAAAATTATCAGTCATTATCATCTATCGTAATATTCCAATGTGAAATTAAGAACATATCTAGGGCAGGAGCAGTGGTTCATGCCTGTAATCCCAGCACTTGACCCAGGAGGCCAAGACAGAGAATGACTTGAGGCCAGGAGTTCGAGCCCGGCCTGGGAAATATAGCAAAACTCCATCTCTATCAAAAAAAAAAAAAAAAAAAATTAATTTAAAAATTATCCCTCTTTCTCCTGGTGAATAAAAAATTTTTTAAATTATCCAGGCGTGGTGATGCATGCTTGTAGTCCCAGCTACTTGGGAGGCTGAGGCAGGAGGATCGCTTGAGCCCAGGAGTTTGAGACTGCAGTGAGCTTTGATTTCACCACTGCACTCCAGCCTGGGCAAAACAGTAAGACCTTGTCTCACACACACAAAAAGAGAACAAATCTAAAAGGATTTATGAAAGCCAGTCAGTTCAAGCCTAGCCACCTGGAGTGGACTGTTCATTCAAAATTGCAACTGACTCTAAGGCAAGTACTGCAGATCAGAATGAATATAACCACCGTGTTCTCCACACTTGGAGACAGGGTCTCCAATGTTCATGTACGTAGTTTTAAAATTGGGGGAAAAATACAGGGACTCTGGTTAGAGACATCCCATCACCACCTTCAGCTCTAACTGAACTGTATCAGACCTGGAGAAGGCTGTAGCTATGCAATGCAAGGAGGAGGGCTGTAGGCCACACCTGTGCAACACACACCTACCTTTCTCACCACAAAGCTTATGCTGTGCAGAACCGATTTGAGGCTGCCACTTTGCTCCTCTGGGCCAGTGGCTCCCTTGGCTGGTGGACTCCACTCACTGTATGCCTCTGACCTCTGTTTCTTGAATAAATGCCTTTTCTGGTTCTGCACTTTCTTTGGGTCACTTTTCCTGCTGGCTTCATGCTCCCATGTCAAGGTGGCATTTGCTAAAAGCAAGACAGTATCTGGGTCTTCTGGTTGGGTGATGTAAGATGGGGGGCTTTTATCTATGAGAATTTTCTAAGATTAAAGAGACAAAATTAACTGAGCAGATGTCATCCATTTGCAAGAATCATCCCAATATTATCTCCTAACGACCCCAAATCACAGTTTTGGCCATTGTAACCCAGCACATCCAGGAAAGAGGTTCTGAAATTATTCCCCCAGGAGAAGCTGCAGCAGAAATAGTCCACTAGCTCATGCTATCTGGGACAGTTGCCTCTTTAACCACAAGGCCTATGTGGGTCACCCACATTGGAGAATACTGATCCCAACCACATTTCACCCTTGTGCCCAAGACAGTCAGTCTTACCAGTCTTTGGGCAGTGGGCTTCACTGCTTGGCACTAAATGCTTATGAAACCAAGGTCATATGCTCAATCTCTGCTGTGTCCTCTTCCTAGGCCACTCAGTCCAGTTCGACAAAGCATTTGCTAAGCCCTAACCATGTGCCAGACTTTGGGGTAAAAGCAGAAATGCAAATATAAATAAGGCACAGTTCCTGTCCTTGAAGAGATTACAGTCTGGAGGGAGATGAGAGCATGCACGGATTGTTTCTGTAAAATGTGATGAGGACAAAGCACTGCGACTGCCAGAGAAGGGACACTTGGCTTCTCATTCTCGAGGTCCACGCACTTGGTGCTTGAGTTGGGTCTGTACAGGTGTTGTATAGGCAGAGATGAGAAAGGGAAAGAGGATGACAGCATTCTACCTGAGGGCCCAGCATGGGCAAAGGCAAGGAGCATGCAAAGGCATGGTTTTGTTGGGGTGGCGGCATGAAACAAGCAATTCAGGATTACTGAGGCACAGAGTTCAAATTGGGAAGGGAGGGGGACACAAAACTGAGAACGCACAGATGGAGAGCCTGGAGGGGACAAGGGTTCAAGGATTTTGAGCAGGTGAGAATGAGTATTGGTAATCAGACCAGTATTTTAACAGCTCTCTTTGGGTTGAGTGCTATATGGACTTGAGAAGAATGTTAGAAAAAGAAGGGTTAGGTCATAAATCACTGCACTAATCAGATGAGAGATGAGGGAGGCCTCGATTGAAGGCAGTGGCAGTAGGGACAGAGTGAAGGTTGAGGAGTCAAGAAATGCCACCCTTTATCTAGTCTAAGAAGCACCTTAGACTTTTTTCTGAGATCATAATACATGCAATTAATGTGATGGTGTTCTTATGTTTTGTTCAAAGAGTAATAACTCAACAGTGTACCTTCCAATCCAATCTTACAATGGCGCCCCTTAAAATGGAGAGAATACCATAATCAGGGGTTGACTTAACAGGGTTCTTGACTGGTTGGATGTGTATGGTAAGGGAAAAGAGGAGTGCATGAACCAGGATGCTTACAATGACTTCCGGATTTCCGACTTGGGTGAGTAAGATCATTCAATCAATTCATAGACGTTTGAACAAGCTTCTGTGTTGATAAAAATGCCCTTCTTCCCTTTCCTCTCCTCAGTTGAACTTTCAAACCACTTTATTTGCCCTTCTCAAATGTCGCTTATATCCTTATCATGTATAGAGATTCTTAGAGTGCCTGGTCCCACACTGGAACAGAGGCTTTTGAGGACAAAGCCTCTCTATTCCTTATATTTGCATTTCCCATGTCTTATACATAGGAGGCACAAAGTAAATCTTTGATGAGTGAATAAATGAAGGAATAAAGGGACTAAATCAGTGCATAAATGTAGGGACCCCAACATCCTCTTCATCACTTCCATCACCATGCCCATCAAAGGACAAACTAGGTAAAGTGGGGATGACTCAGTACAAAACCAACCTCACTTGTGGAACACTTAGGATGTACAGATTGTTTAAGGAAAATAGGGTCAGGAACATCTTCTTCATGTACAGAGACTCTATCTCATCATTCCTAAAGACAACCTATAAAACTCTGCCTGCTCTGTCCTTCATACACATTTATTCATCTAACTCTGAATGGATGCCCTCCTCCCAGTGTCAACTCAACAAGTGACCCAGCTCTCCAGCAGGTTGGTATAGACTCCACATATCTGAGCATTTTCCCACCCCAAAATGAGATCTCTCTTCCCTACTCACCCAGGGTTAGTTATACCTTCATTCTCCTTAGAGAGACATTCGCTTCAGCCATTGCTTTGATGGAGAAGGGCAAGATTGCAATGGAAAACTTCATTACATTAAACATGGCAATTACACTAAATGCCTGAAGAACAAAAGAGAAGTATGAGGGTTTAGAAGGAGAAGTCACCTTGGCTTTAAACTGTTATACACATGGGGATTAAACTCGCTCAGATGAGAAATGGCGGCATCGTTGGAATGCACAGAGGAACAATCTTTTCATTCGTTGCTCAGAAACCACGGGTTGGCCAGTTGGGGACAGCAGCATCTTAATCTATTTTGCTTTGGGATTTTCACCAAAACGATGGCAAGTATATCCCCTTGTCTCTGTTGATTCAGAAGGGAAGAGGTCTGAGGCAGGCCACTAACAGAATACATGTGGCAATCTCCATCCACACTGCATCCTCATTTGAATCTAGACTATTCACTCAAAGCCCATGCAGACTGTCCTAAAGCACCCCCTGCTCTCAGTTCTTCAGAGGTATCTGACCCTTTGGAGCGAGAGCATCATCTTCACGCTACACACACCACACCACACCACAGCCTCAAGGATGGGGCTGGAAGCTCCCCAGAGAGACCTGCTTGCACCTGGGGGAAGCTGGAGGGTAACCTCACTCTCCTGTTCCCAGGACCTGGCCTCCATGCCCTGCCTCCCCATGCACCACACGAGGCCAGATTTGAGAGCCTTTGGTCAACTCTGGTTCCCCCCATCCTCCCCCACAAAAAAATCACCTCTGTTCACGGGGCCTTCCTTGCTGTGCCCTGCATAGTGGGTGGTTGATATTCTATAGCCTCAATGAAAACAAACCTTCTCCCTTTGGTTGGTGCCCCAGGGGTGCATGATTTCATCTCTCCAATTTCATCTTCTCATCTGTCCGAATTGTAATTAGCAGCCTCTCCCTAGCCACCCATTTAAGAAATTGATAATACAACTTTCTTCATCTAATCCTGAGTGATCCTGCCTGCTGTTAAATGGGCCCCATGGACTGGGCCCCAGGCTTCAACTAATCCTAGTCCCTTCATTAAGAGGATAATGAAAGATGCTTCTATCACATCTGGTCCTAAATACATCCTCAAAGGGAATTCAGTTCTTCCAGGTCCCAAAGCTCCACCTTGGCTCAGGAAGCCCAGGCCTGGCTGACAGAGCACATGAGGGGCCTGATGTGACTGAATACCCTGGAGCTGACGGACTCCTGACATGACCTTAGCAGAGGAAGTGACTGCAATCAGTTCTGAATCCAAAAGACACAGAGCTTTGCAAATTTGGTTTTGGTATAGATTCCCTCTAAACTGTCATGTTAGAAACTATGAACTACGTGCACTCAATTTGATTTGCTTGATATGCTCCTGGAGAAAAAAAATAGTATTCCTTTTGGTCTGGGATCAGAGAAAGTCACAATAATTGAGCAGCCTTGGTGTATCCTTGCCATTCAATCTGGCTTTGGGCTCACAGCTGGGCTGAAGGCCCGAAAGTGTGTCAAAGTAAACTATGCATGAGTGATTGCCTGCTGAAGAACCAGAGAAAATAAAAGCAACTCACCAAGAAACACAGGGCAGTAATGGGATTAAACACAGGGCAGTCATGGGTCCCACAAAGGATGGCTCAGCAAGCCCATTCTGGCTTTGCAAACGTCACCTCTTTCCTCCCCTGTGAGGTCCCTGATTTTAGGTGCAATTCTTCCTCTACAAACTTACTTATTTCCTTCTCTTTCTCTCTCATTTTTTTCTTGTCTTTGTTGACTTTCCTCCAACTACTTAGTTTAATACTTAGCTGGTTTTTTCTTTATTTAAGCCAGGAATCATTTTCCCTGTAGCTCAGCATTTCTTTATCCTTGGATGTCCAGGCCCCTTGTAAAGAACTTGAACATCTCACATTCATCCCAGCTCTCCCTCTAAGGCTTTCAATCCTCATTTGCCTGGCCCAGATGAGAATCAAGGTTAAGAAGAATAGCTAACACTTGTATAGGACCTAAGAGCCTGAGATGGTTCTACATGCTTTACACGAAATAACTGATTCAGTCCTCACAACAGCGCTGATTGTGGTTATTATCGTCCCATTTACAGATAACAAAACCGAGGCCAGAGAGGCTCAATGATTTGCTGTAAGTCAAGCTACTAAGTAGCAGAGTCTGGATTTAAACGAGGCCGACCGGGCTCCTAAGCCCAGACTCTGACTCCAACACCACTGCCTCTTCCAATACCTACACCTCCTCCCTCCGAGAAAATTTTCTCAAACTCTCCTTCTTGTAGTATAAATAAATAAAACAGTCAACTGCTTGTTTGGTTTCCATCTTTTTCCCCACACTTAAAATTGTATTCCCACATTAACTATGACCCCTGCCCAGCCATGGACGTGATAAGAATTGCTGCCAGGCTCTCCTGGGCCCCTTGTCAGCCAAAGCACTTGTTTCTAAAAGTTGGAGTTGGCCCGGCGCTGTGACTCACGCTGTAATCCCAGCATTTTAGGAGGCCAAGGTAGGTGGACAACCCGAGGTTGGGAGTTCAAGATCAGCCTGGCCAACATGGTGAAACTCCATCTCTACTAAAAATACAAAAATTAGCCAGGTGTGGTGGTGGCAGGCACCTGTAATCCCAGCTACTCAGGAGGCTGTGGCAGGAGAATTGCTTGAACCCAGGGGGCAGAGATTGCAGTGAGTCGACATTATGCCACTGAGCTCCAGCCTGGGCGACAGAGTAAGAACCTGTCTCAGGAAAAAAAAAAAAAAAAGTTGGAGTTGAAGTTGCATCCTGTGGCCTGCTGTGATTGGATGCTCCCAATGCCAGTATTGAGCAACGGTAGGGAGGGCTTCCCATCTGGGACTTCCCGGGGTCAAGGTGCAAAAGAGGCCCAATCTGAAGCCAGCTCTTACCACGGGTGCAGTGAGTTTGCGTCTCAGGAGGATGTGGCAGGAGAATGTCAGCACGATGGCTATGGTGGACACAATGGGGGCCAGGGCAGAGTTTCCGCTTTGGACAAATCCAGCTTTTTCCAGTAATTTTCTTTCCCTCCTTCTTATATCTGCAAAACAGAACACAGTCCAAGGTGGTCTCATATTGCATGTTGAATGCTAGCATTATGAAATGTATTAGCCCTACTTGGTCCTCTTCCAGATGAGTCCTCATGAGTCCTGTTGTGAAGTTTAAATGAAAGGAACCACAGAAAGCCCTGGGCACAAACCCAGCAGGTACTCGCAGCTCGGTACCTGTCAGCTGCCGTAACTGGATGGTGTCCAAAGTCCCTTCCAGCCCTGACACTCTGTGTGTCACAACTCATAAGCTCAGATGCCTACAAGGGCCAGGCAAGTGCCATCAATGAAGGGAGTAGGGCCAGAGGGGAGGGAAGACCAGAGCGGGGCTCTACAGCGCAGCGGAATGGAGGGGAGAATCAAAAGGGCAGCCCCTTCTCAGTGCAGGGGAGGCTGGTGCTACCATGAAATGCAGCAGGGACCTCTCCTAGGAGCCTGTTCCCCACCAACTGCAAGTATAGAAACAAAGGAAAATCTCGAGTTCCTTCAAGGGAAATTCTAGGCACCCAGCTAACCCTGAGAAGTAAATGAGCAACTTGATAAGCAAGAAGGTAACAATAGCCTGAAACAACAGCCAAGGAAGTTAGAGTCACAAGAATGTTTGGCTCCCTATAGAAACTAAGGATTATATCTTAACATATGTCCCTGAGTTGTATTTCAGAAAACCCGGACCCCCATCCAATTGATCCACTGGCACACAGACCTCAGAGAAGGGGGAGCTGAGGACAGAACTCTGACTGCAGTTTTTGTTCTAAATTTCTTCCTGAGGGGCCTGGAGGAGGCCATGCCCACCTCCTCCAAGAGTATTGGATCGGCCAGATCCAATACTCTTTTCTGCTAACTCCAAATCTTCAGACAAAGCTTCCCTTCCTTAACCAGGTGCAAATCAGAAAATCTTTTAATCTACCCATGACTTACAAGCTGCCTGCTTTAAGATATCCCACCCTTTCAGGCCAAACCAACATATAATCTCCATGTATGAGTTACGATTTTGCCTGTAACTTTGCTTTCCTGAAGTTGACCCCTGCCTTTAAAAACCCTTGCTTGCAAGCCACTGGGGAGGTCAGGTCTTAACCATGAACTGCCTGATTCTCCTTGCTTGGCACACAGCAAATAAAGGCCCTCCTTTCCCCTGTAGCAAAGCCTCAGCGTGGATATTTGGCCTTACTGTGCCAGATGAGCAGGCCCCAGTTCGGTCCAATAACAACCAGATCATCCACCATTTCAAATTCGGAGGTCCAGATTTTTATTTATTTATTTATATTTGAGACAGGGTATTGCTTTGTCACCCAGGCTGGAGTGCAATGACATGACAGAGCTCACTGCAGCCTCGACCTCCCAGGCTCAAGTGATTCTTCCACCTCAGCCTCCTGAATAACTGAGACCACCACACCCAGATAATTTCTAAAAACTTTTTTTGCAGAGATGGGATCTCCCTATGTTGCCCAGGCTGGTCTCAAATATTTGGGTTCAAGCAATCCTCCCAAGAGGTCTGGATTTTTGGGAGACATCTCCCTACTTTAAAATGTTGGAAACTAATTGAAAAAACGTTTTTAAATACTATACAGCAGGGGAGAAACAAAACACATGTGCTGGCCTGAAGGCACCTGCCTGGTGTCCCAAGAATAGACACAAAAACTCAAGAGTATTCTCCCTTACCTAAGTCCAGAATATGCCCATGGCACTGCAGAGCTCACAAATTACATTCAAGCCTCCTTCACCTGCTGTTTCTTGTCCTCAACCCCAATTCCAGCCTCCTCTGCAAAAGCTCTTTCACATCCACACAGGACAGTCCTAGATGTTCTAATGGAGTGATCACTACATGCCAGGTGCTCTGCTCAACACTTCACAGGCACTTTCTCATTAGAGCATCCTCACCACCGCGTGATGAGAGAGAGGCTGCTATTTTATGCCTTTTTGACAGGAGAGAAAACTGTCTTCACAGGTTTAGTAACTTGCCTTTTCAGTGATCGGGGCAGAATTGCAGCCCACTTCTCCTGGGATCCAAGCTCTGCTATCCAGGTGCCCTTCCCCTAAAGAACATCTAGCACCCCCTTGTCCCCAAGAGCACCCTCTTATCTCCACCTCCAGGCCTCCCCTCCTCCCCAGTTCTCTGTACGTCCCAATCCGTCCTATCCCTTTGGCCTACCTGAAAGCTACTTCTGCCAGGAAGCCTTTCCCAGTCTCCCCAACCCAGCGTGCTCCTCCATGGAGCATCTCTGTTTCTCCTGTGGCACTTTCCCCATCTTCCCCCATAGAATAACATGAATTCCTGTGTTCACTCACTCAAGACATTTAAACCTGATGTCTACTATATGCCAGGTGCTACACTTGTAGTTGGAGAATAGAGGAGTGAGCAGGGTCTCGGCCCTCTTCCAGTGGGGCAGATAGACAATAAAGAAATAAACAATTAAGTAATTACAAATTGTGTTGTGTGACCTGAAAGAAATGAGCAGGATGAAGTGATTGAGAGGTAGGGCATGGAGATGCTTGGAACTGCAGCCCAGAAGTCCTCTCCGGACGTTGGGAAGAGACCTAAAGTCAAGACAAAGTCACTGTAAACATCCAGCGGAAGCGCACTCCAGGCAAAGGAGAGAGCAAGTGCAAGGAACGAGTGTGGCATGTGGTTCTAGAAACAAACTAAGGCAGACACTGCTAGAGCTGAGTTTCCTAAGGTTAAGGTAGAATGTGATAATGTCAGAGAGGTCACCAAGGTTCAGATCATGTCCGACCAAACAGGCCATATGAAAGAATTTGGATTTCCTTCCAAAGACCTAACTTTGAATAATCTTAAGTGTGATAAGAAGCCACGATTTTCCAGCAGAGGAGGAACAGGATCTGATTGACATTTTTTAAAGGTCACTCTGACTGCTGAGTGCACAGTGGATTGCAGGAGGGAGGGGGAAGGCAGGAGCAGGGCCTAGATGTCATAGTCCAGGAGGGAGAGGATATTGGCTTGGACCAGGTAGGAGTGAAATGGAGAGCAGCAGATGGCTTCCGGATATACTTTGAAGGTAGAGCCAACAAACTCGTGGCTATTTTTGAGCTAAGTTATCTCATCCTCCCTTACTCGTAAAAGCAGGAATCCTTTTCCATTTCATTTGTGTAGCTCCCATGGCCTTGCACACAGTAGGAACTTGATATATATTTATTGAACTAAATTGACAAGTTAAATTAAATTGAAATCATATGGAAACAAATTTAATCAAATCAAATTAAATTGCACTGACGTGAACTCAGAGTGTGAGGATGTGTTTCAGGGTCTTCAAAGGGGGTCCCCTAGTGCTGCTGGGGTCCCAACCTGGGGCACTTCCTTTGGCCAGCTCAGAAGCAGGTGTTCTACAGCCACTCCCTAGAGTGCAGATACACAGCTTTGGCCTGGTTCCATGCTGGTGCAAAAGTGTAATTGTCCATCCAGAGAGTCAATTGTAACAGTGGTTCAGATCATTAACTGGTGAACCACCTGAGTCTATGTCAGCAATTATGTAAATGTCCCTGCAATTAGATTTGCATTTATATTTGATCGAAATAGTTTCTATATCAGCTTTTAAAAAAGTAAAACATATGCATCTCCTCGTATCTGCCCAAGGAGCGTTGAGTCAGTGGACCATCCAAACACAGGGATGCTGCTGCAGGCAAAGAGGTCTGTGTAACCCTGGATGTGTGTGAGCGTATGTGTGTGTAGATGTCTTCTAAGTCAAGGAAATAGCTGGAGACAGCTTTTTTCCTGCTCACAATATTTTAGTGAATTATTTTTATAAAAGATAACTCGCCAGGACCAGGATCCACATGCCCCAGGAAAGAGAAACCATATGTCACTCACCCTTGGGTTCACCAGAACCCAGATGCCTGGCTCTATTATTAAATCTCCATAATCCTTTGAAAAATCCCTTGACCTGCAGAGCAGCTCAGAGGGTCCCCTCAGCCTCCTTCTGCAATGCCTGGCCCTGGGAACCTTAAGAACCCCTTAGAAGAGCATATTCTACAAGGTAAGTGGTTCTTTAAGCAGCTACTCTTGTCCTACCTTGGATAGTGTTGGTAAAAGATTTCTCCCAGGCATACATTTTGATCAGCTTGATGCAGGTCAGAAACTCATTCATTGTCTGAACTCGCTTGTCTGTCACCAAAATGGCTGACCCTCGGAAAGCTGAATTGAGCTTGGCCATAAACATCTGAAATCAAGGTACAAACACTGTTTTCAGAGAGAACTGCTGAGTTGCAGCTGGCCTAAAAATCCAGAGATGGCAGTGTAGGTGCCAGGAAAAGTTCTAAAGGAAGTTGGCTTGAGAGTCTCAGCCAAGTTCTTCCCTTGAGTTATGGCTGTTCATGCTGTCTAAGGGACACCGCGCGGGGGTCAGGCAGGTGATAGAAAGGCATGAATTGCCAGGACGCAAGGGGAGTGCTGGGGGCTTTGACAAATTGAAGAGGCATTCCACTTCCCAGAGCATTCAAATTCAATTTTTTTTAAAGCCTTCACTGTGGCCAGGTGCAGTGGCTTGCACCTGTAATCCCAGCTGCTCAGGAGGCTGAGGCAGGAGGATGGGCTGAGCCCAGGAGTTCAAGACCAGCCTGGACAACATAGCGAGACCCTATCTCTACAAATTTATTTTTTTTAACTAGCCAGGTACAGTGGCATGCACCTGTAGTCCCAGCTAGTTGGCAGGATTGAGACAGGAAGATTGCTTGAGCCCAGAAGTTGAGGCTGCAGTGAGCTACGATTGCACCACTGCACTCCAGCCTGGGTGACAGAGCGAGGCCTTGTCACTAAATAAAAACAAAACAAAAAACAAACAAAAACTACCCTGTGCCAAAGGAAGTAAATCTGTGAGTACAAAATGGGGCACAGGCTTCATGAGCCAGAAATGCAGCCTTCCACCCGATTCAGTGAAAGTGTGTGAAATGCAAATATAAAGCAGTTAGAAGCGCAAAAGCCTGCCATTACCTGGACGGGGATGAATATGACATACACCGATATCCCGATGAGAGCTGTGGGCCCCAGAATGAAAAAGGCGTATGCCGCACAAAAGACCATTAGGATCGGGATGGTGGCTGGCAAGGGACAAAACAAGGCAGCTTCAAACAAGGAATAGCTATCACTTGACAGTATATTGAGCACCTGGAAAGAAAAGTGCAAGGGTTCAGGCTTTGGAAGAGTCAGTCAAACATGTCTTTAAATGAAGGCTTTCAGACTGGCCGAGGGGATCTAGGGAGAAAGGAGAAAAACTGCTCTAAAGCAGGAAAGGGTCACTGGGGACCAATATGATGAGTTTTATGGGTTCTGGTACCACTTTGGAGAGGCCGGTCTTGTAGGGCTGATCATCTCAATGGAGAAAGACAAAGTGTAATGTTACCATCTGGGAGCATGCTGGAGGGACTGCTAGCTGTCTACACAATCTCCCCCACCTCCTTCTACCTCCGCCTTCCTTGTGAAGACAATTCCACTTCTTCGTGGAAGAGATGGGCCCAGAAAAGACTACATTTCCCAGCCTTCTTTGTGGAATGAGTGTGGCCATGTGTCCATGTTGAGGGCAATGAGATGTAAGTCAAAGTGTAGAATGAGACATTTGTGATGAAATCTTAAAGGGAGTCACCTCAACCTGAAAGGCACCCCTTCTTCTGTTCCTCTTTCTCCTACCACCTGTCTGAAGCGTGGCTGGGATGGCTGGGTCTCTAGCATCTACTTTTGAACCATGGTGAGAGCCAGGTGCAAAGATAGTGATAAAGGCAGAAGGATCTGGAAGCTCCTGTGGCAACCCTGCGTTATTCCCTTCTAGATTCCTTTAACATAGAGTGAAATTAATTCCTTTTGTTTAATCCACTGTTATTTTCGTTTTGCTGTATGCAACTGAATCTAATCATAATTAGATGCTTTGAGCTTGCTAAAAGAGCAACTGTAAGAAAGAAGCAAGTCTCTTATCTTACCCCACACCACCTGGGGTTCCCTTGATTAGGGAGTTTTTGTTGTTGTTGTTTGTGTGTGTTTTGTTTGTTTGTTGTTTTTGATAAGTGTTAAGGATTTTATTGCCAAGGATTAAGAGCTTAAGAAAACGTCAGCTCTGAAGTCCAACAGGCATGGTCTTCATTGTGGCTTTGGCACTCCCTGTGCTACACAATTGGGATTATTGAAGCCATCAGTCAATCCATTGTATTAAACGCCTATAGTGTGCTCAGTACTGCTCCACTGTCCCCATAGACCATCAAAGCAACTGGATTAAGTCTCCCTGAGCCCTGTTCCCACTGGAACTAGGAAGTCTCTCCAAATTCTCCAGCCTGAACCGAGCCCTCCTGTCTCGGAACTCCTCTGGTGTTTTGCATCTCCACCCCTCACTTAGCCAGGAGATGGGACATGAAGGGGAGGTCACAGACAAGCAAAACGAAGGCAGGTGCTCCATCCAGGACCCACATCTCACATGCACTCAAACTACTCGGGACTCATTTTCCAACATTAAACTCCTCTGAGCTAGCTTACCTCGCCAACAGAGATGTGCGTCAATGTCTTGAAGGACACCAGGTTTTCAAAAACCAAGGTGGAGAGCGCCACCTTCAACCGGATGGCCGTGCGGTAGTTGATGGCCCAGGCAAGGGCCCAGAAGAAGACTTTGGTAAACTCGGAGACAAAAAGGGCTATGCAAAGGCCGATGCCAACCCAGACATTCCCAGAGGTGCTCTCGGTCTGCTGGAGGATTTGGTGAATGAGAACTGTCTGTAAAACAGCATGGTGGGGAGAAGAGAGGGCCACTGAGGACTGAGGCTGGCATACGAGGCCTCAGATCATGCCAGCAAGCTGACTTTAGGAGGCAAACTTTTTAATTAATTTTGGTGGCTGCTGCTGTGCTTGACAAGGATTCACTTTATGAAAATTCGCCCCCAAGGAGCACACAGATAATGACAATGCACTAAACCCACCAGCTCGTAGAGGAAGTAACTAATGGCATTCTTTGCTAGGCTGGGGACCTAGCAGATGAGGAGGAAGGGCCGCCCCACTCACCGGCCCTATGGCTGCCATGATGATGCACAGTATGTTGGCCACGATGTCCATCAACACGCGCGTCCTCTGGAATTTCCAGACCACGCGGCTCAGAGAGGCCTTCTCAGGACCTACCCTTTCTACCTCTGCATCCCAAAGGACTCGAAATCTGTGATAAAAAAATGGAAGCTTAAAATGGATTGGCACTTCTATGTGCTATTTGAAGCTATGCTGTTGGGCACGTTCTTGCAAGGGTGCTCAGCACAGCCCACCTCCCTGGCGATGGTACCTTCCAGCACCAGCTCAGCTTTCTGCTTTTCCTGAGCAGGTGGGATTTGGGAAGGGCAGGGGCCAATGCCTAGACACAAGCTGGTATGTCTGTGGCATCTGGGTCCTTGCCAGGCCTTCTTTTCCTCTGCCTACCACCCATCTCTGCCACAGTGTCAGCTCTTATAAGAAGGCAGAAGCAACAGACAGGCCAAGAGAAAAATCTTCTCAGTGCAGCGAGGACGTTGTTAATTTCAAAGATCTGGAAGAAGGCCAGAGAGACAGGAGTGTGGTGCACAAAGGGGAGGGGCTGATGGGACAGTGGGAAGCAAGGCAGGAACTTTTGGGACCTTGGGGGACTTCACAAGACCTAGGGAAAACCTCAAGGGCCTTCAGGAGTTTAGGTTTCACTCCAAGTGCAAAGGAAGCCATTACAGATTTTTAAGCTGATGTGACAAGATCATTTTGCACATCTAAAAGATCAATTGGCTGCTATGAAAGTGATGGATGGTGGTGTGAGACCGCAGCAGGAGACTGTCAGCCTCCAGGTGAGAGGTGGCAGTGGAATTAAAGAAAAGTGGACAGAGAGCGACAACAGATCTTACTGATGAATGAGATGTGGGAGGAAAGGAGAAAGAGGTTCAAGGATGGACCCCAGTTTTCGGGCTTGGCCAACTGTGTGAATATTTATAGAGACAGAGATGAGGAAAAGCAGAAGAGGAGAGGAATAGTGTCAGTTTGGGGCCCTGGATCAAGAATAAGTCCAGCTTTAGATAGAAGATGCTCATGAGGCATCCAAATGCAGCTGTCCAATTAGATGCTGGCCACACAGTTTCAGAATCTGGAAGTGGGGTGTGGCCTGGAGATAGACATGGACACGTTATTGGGGGAGTCAGTGTGTGTTTGGTGTTTAAGCCTTTGGAGTGGAGGGGATCACCTAGGAGCATAACACGGCATGGGAGAGACAAGGATCTAAGTAGACACTAGGTAGATGGGAGGAAACATTAAGAACAGATGGAGAAGTACTGGCCAGAGAGGACGGAGGAGAGCCGGCACTCCACAGATGCTGGTCCAGTCCCTTGCCCTCAGAGCTCTCTGGCAACTTTCTCCAGGAGGTAGATTTTTGAATGTACCACTAGCTGAGATTTCTTCGGGGCACAAATGAGGAGAAGCACAATTCTAGAAGCAATTAGGAGGCCATGACTAACACTCCCAGGCCTTCCCCATTCTTCATATTATATATGTAATCAGAACCACAGAGTTCAATGCAGCTGCTGGAAAAAATGAAGTTGATGTCTTTGTCCTAACATGGAAAAGCCTTTATAAATTCTTAACTGAAAAGAGCAACATGATCAACAGTTATGTAGCATGCTTCATTTTTTGTTTAGATTAAAATAAAACATGACCTGTGAGGTAAGAAGAGGTACTGATCTGAAGAAGACGGTAGCCCAGGGTGTGTTTAATCAGAGTAGGAAAATTCTGGACAGAGCCACACTGATATTTTCACAGTGCTTTGCCTCCAGGGAGTAGAGCAGGAGCATGGGAAAGATCCTTTCACAGCTTAAACTTCTGCTGCTTTCACATTTTTATAATGAATATGAATTAGGTTGGACAAATGACATTTACATTTTTACAAGTTAAAATTGTCAAATATTGGCAGTTTCATTAGGATCAACCTAAATATATTTTGTAATATAAAAGTCCAGTAACGATGTTTAAAGTAAAACAAAACCTGACACCTTAAGCTGCATGCTGGTCAGGTGGGGTCTGACCAGCACAGGGCAAAGTGAGATTCCAGCCACCTCTGTCTTGATACAGTGCCCCTGCAAACCAGCTGGAGCTCAGCCAGAAGGGTCCTGAGCCTCAGGCCATAGCTCTCCAGTGAGTCCTCTCTCCCTGCTAATGCTGCCTAATTCCCACCTCCCCACAGCTTGGGCCAAGAAGTTCATGCAGTCCAGCCTGAATCTCAGAGAATGGTTACCCTCACTCATGGGTGTCATTTTCCATGTTGGGGAAATTGTGAAGCACACAACTAGGGAGTACACAAAAGAGTTTATGGGACCCTTTCCTTAGAGTGGGCTTCTGTCCTGAGGTGACTGATACAGTTTGGCTGTGTCCCCACCCAAATCTCATCTTGAATTGTAGCTCCCATAATCTCCACCTGTCATGGGAGGGACCTGGTGGGAGGTAACTGAATCATGGGGGCAGATTTTCCTGTGCTGTTCGTGTGGTAGTAAGTCTCATGAGATCTGATGGTTTTACAAAGGACAATTCCTCTGCACACACTCTCTTGCCTGCCACCATGTAAGACATGCCTTTTACTCCTCCTTCGCCTTCCACCATGGTTGTCAGGCTTCCCCAGTTACATGGAACTTTGAGTCCTTTAAACCTCTTTTTCTTTATAAATTACCCACTCTCGGGTATTTCTTCGTAGCAGTATGAAAATGGACTGATACAGTGACCCAAGCAAATCCTGCTACCTTTTGGCATTGGTGTCGGATGAGTCATATGGTGACAATGGGGGCAGGGTGTCCACGGTCAGCCTTTGCCGGTAGCCTTTCACCATCACCGGTGTGAGCCAGGAAAATGTGGCGAAGGAGAGCAGCCCCGCATCATCCACCGGGTTGGGTGCCAACCTGCAGACAAACGAGATGCTCAGTGTTCTGGGCATTGGGGTCATTGCCCCAGCTCTCTCTCTGGATTGAACTTGTAACTACAGTAACAGCCACAGCTGCACGAAGAAGCTGTGACTTGCATTCATTATGTTCATTAGCCCTTTTAGCCGTGATGTGCTGGGGCCAGCTGGTGAGAGCCAATTGTTAAATTTTCAGGAATTTTTCAAGTTAGTTGTTAAACACAGTCAATATTCAAAATTAAGTTACATAAGTTTTAATAAATTGTCTTAAAGACAAAGATAATAATACTCAAAACTCATTGCTTCCTTTTTTTTTGTTCCTCTTCCTTCTTCATTTCTTCTTCCCTTCCTCCTCTTCCTTCTTTTTTCCCCTCCCCTTCCTTCTTCTCTTCCTTTTTTTCCTCCTCCTCTTCCTCCTCCTCCTGCCCAGATTTTCGGGGCATTAATACTCCCAGGGGCAAAACTTCACTAGGGGAGTATAGAAGTCCACCTCACATCCTCTGGGTGGAAAACTGGACACTTTCTAGAAGGACCTAGTAGTATCCAGGCCCCTCTGCTCACAGCAGTGACACTGAGGCCACACCTCATGTTACCTTTTCCTCCTTCCGTGCATCACTCTCCCTAAATCTTTCTCCTTGCTCCTTGGAATCACTTCTCAAATAAGCTATTTGCCTCCAAGTTCTTGACTGAGGCCCTGCTTTTGGGAGAATTCAAGCTAAAATCATGTGAATAAGGTACTATGTACTCAGCACATAGTAAAAATTCCCTGAAAGGTGACTTTCATGATACAGTCATGCATTACTTCATATATTCCTCACAACAACTCAGTAAGATGGGTGGCAGGGTAGTATTATATGCCCCATTTCATAGACAAAAACATCGAGGCACAGAGAGTTTAGAGTATTTGCCCAAGGTCTTACTGCTGGAAAGTGGTGGGACAGGAGTTCAAACCCACTGCTTATTGACTCCAGAGTCCTATCATTCCCTTCAGCACCTCCCCACATTGCCTCTCCACAAAGCGATTATAAACTGGTTGAAAAAGTGGACAGTTAGAGATCTCCTGGGGCTAGGAATAATAGCCCATGTCCTCCCCTTCCAACCTCCACTTGTCACCTTGGAGGGTTCAAATGTGTGTGTCCTTGGCCCAGACAGAGATGCTGGGAGAAGGTAGCACAGTGTCCACTTATTATAGAGATGCCACTTGGCTTTCTGTTGCTCAGAGAACAAACCACAGGGCCTCATTCCATGTAGAAAAGGCAGCATTTCATAAAGTTATTGTTAGCATAATGCTAATAATATATACAATAACACAATATGCTGCAAGGTTGAGCATGGGAGCTCAGAAATCAGACTACCTGAGTTTCTATCCTGGATTACAAAAATGACCCCATTTTCTCTCCCCATCTGTTCCCAATCCCTTGGAATGTGACCTGGCAGCTCATTCCATCAATTAGTCGAGTCTGTTTCCTCACACTTTGAATCTGAGCTGGCTTGTGATCTGCTTTGGCCAATAGAATGCAGAGAAAAAAGTGGTGTGCCAGTTGCAAACCTGAATCTCAAGAAGCCCTGCGTGCTGCCACTCATTCCCTTGGAAGCCCGCCGCATTACTGCGTGACTGAGCCTGGGCTAGCCTGCTGGAGGTTGAGCACACATGGGGTCCAGTTGCCCCACTGCCCCAGCCAACAGCCAGCCCACCCCCAGCAGCACAGCCACCTTGCTGTACAGGAGTAAGTCTGCTCAAGACCAAATGAACCACCCAGCTGAGCTCAGCCCACGTTGCTTTATTTTATGGGTCACCCATCAAGCTGTAAGCTAAATAAGTGGCAATTGTTTTAAGCTGCTAAGTGTTGAGACAGTTTGTTACAAAGCAAAAACTACCTGGCAAACCTTAGGCAAGTTACTTAACCTCTCTGTACCTGTTTCCTCACCTAGCAGATAAAGATAGTAACAGTACCTCCAGGGTGGTTGTGAAGAGTAAACAAGAAGATATTTGTAAAGCACTTGGACAGGTCCTGGATCATGAAAAGCTCTCCTTAAACCTGAGCTACTGCCTCCTTTTCACCAAAGGGCAGGAGGAGGCAAGGAAGTGAGTGGTTGATAAATGAATGAATGCGTGCATGGGTGGATGGACAAAAGGACCAGCAGATAGAGCAGCAGATGGGTTGCAGGAACAGTGCCCACTCTCCTGATGGACATTCCTGGAGGTCCTGCCCTAGCCCTCCCTTCCATCTTTCTTCTGACTTACCTTGCACAGGGTCGCATTGGGATCATGGTCTTCAGGCTGGGGTCATATCTCTCTGCAAAGGATCTCCGCCGGCCTCGCTGGTCCAGATCTGAGATAAGGTAGGGTCCTTCACCCACCATCCTGATGGCAGCCTGGAGCCCTGGGGTTTTGGCCTGGGGACACTTTCACTCTATGGCAGAGAAATGGCGAAGGTTATTGAGAGGTGAAGATGTCTAATTGGGATCAGGCAGCCCCTACTCTACCCAGATCAGTTCCTTTGCTTTGACCCCTGAGAACTGTTTTCACCAATGAGCTTTCCACATTTGTAGGGGAGTGTAGCCAGAAGACCTGCTACGTCCCTTAACACTACGCTGAGGCTTTCTTATTAGTAGGACCGTTTGGTTCCTCTTTTCTCATGTTGGGTTGGCCGAGAGCAGAAAACCCTATGGTGTGGTTTCGGTTGGGAGCCAGCCCGTGACCAAGGCTGAGTCCCAGCTCAGGGAAAGAGCCCCAAGAAAATGGGTTTTCTTTCTTAGAATTACTCAGAGTGAAGTTTGACTGACATATACACACATGCACACACACACAAGCGTGCACATACACACATCCACACAGATGCACACGTGCACACACATCCACACACATGCACACACACACCCTTGCACATACACCCACACATGCCTGTGCACACAGACGCGCACACCCCTTCTTCTTTCAGATTCTCTCAGATCCCCAGGAGTCTATGCATCCACATCCCCTCCATCCTGATATCCACTGGTCAGAGAACTCCAACAAAGCCATCCCCCAGGACCAGCCACATCTGGACAGGCCCACATTCCCCACACTTCTGTGACTGCTGCCCCAAGTGAAAACCAACAACCCAGGTGGAGAGGACACTTTTTGCGATGTCTGTTCAGTCCCCAAGCCAGCCACCCCATTCTCCAGCCACCTAAATCCAATCCATAGAGCATCATCCCTGAGGGTTTCCCATGCCTAGTCCTAGTCCTTTCCTGAGGCCTCCCTCTATTCCTGCCCTAGGGTCCCATGACAGCCCCTTCCTCATACTCTATAGATAAATTCTCCTTTTTTACCTAAGGTATGTTGAGTTGTTCTCTGCCACTTGCAAACAAGGGCCTTATTATTATATATAAACAGGGGTCACATTCCCATGAGTTCTTTCTGGAAGTTTCCATAGCTAGAAGTAGTGAATAAACTGATTCCCATCAAGTTGCTAGTGGCTGACAAAACCATGGCATGGCAGAGCTGGAAGTGTCCTCAGATGCAATCTTTTACACATTTCTCATTATACGGAAGAGGAAACAGAGGCCCAGAGAGAGGAAGGACTTACTCAAGAGTATATAGAGAATGAGTAGCATCTATCTCATCTGAGGCACTCTGGATACAGGAAACTGATGTTCCTTCCCTCCTCCAATAACCTACAATAACCCTTGCTTGTATTATATTACAAGAAGCAACTCCTCTGGAATAATATATGTATTTCTTACAACAGAATTTGAAAATCATAATGTCTTCATCTCAAAAAGATAAATCCCCAAACGTGGAAACTGAAGACTTGTAGTCAGATGGAGAAGCCCACATGTTTTAGAGCTAGTAGTTGCTGAAAAGCTCTTTAATCATTGTTAATGAATTTAAAGTTGTTGTTGAGACGGAGTTTCATTCTGTCGCCCAGGCGGGGGTGCAGTGGTGCGATCTTGGCTACCTGCAACATCTGCCTCCCGGGTTCAAGCGATTCTCCAGCCTCAGCCTCCTGAGTAGCTGGGACTAGAGGCACATGCCACTGCATCTAGCTAATTTTTGTATTTTTAGTAGAGATGGGGTTTCACCATATTGGCCAGGCTGATCTCAAACTCCTGACCTCAGGTGATCCACCTGCCTCAGCCTCCCAAAGTGCTGGAATTACAGCCATGAGCCACCAAAAAAAAAAAAAAAAAAAAAAATTGAGACAGGGTCTCACTCTGTCACCCAGGCTGGAGTGCAGGGGCACGATCTCAGCTCATCATAACCTCTGCCTCCTGGCTCAAGCAATCCTCCCTCCTCAGCTTCCCAAGTAGCAGGGACTACAGGTGTGCACCACCATGCCCAGCTAATTTTTGTATTTCTAGTAGAGATGAAGTCTTGCCATGTTGCCCAGGTTAGTCTCAAACTCCTGGGCTCAAGCAATCTTCCTGCTTCAGCCTCCCAAAGTGCTGGGATTACAGGCATGAGCCACTGTGCCCAGCCGCAGTTAATGAATACTAATGACACAAATACCATAGACCCAGCTGTAGATTCCTTATTCAATGAGAATATTAGCAGCTACCAGAGACTCCCTAAACCTCTGGACAAGCTGCATACTCTACTCTCCACCCTCTATTTGTATTACTGAATGCTGCACTCCAGCCATGTGGAATATCTTACTACTCCCTGGACAAACTGTTTATTCCTCCTGCTTTTTAGTTTTTGTATTCACTACTGCCACAACCTGGAACCATCTAGGATCCCTTTCTTCACTTGACCAATTTCTGCTCAGCCTTCAAGGCTCAGTTCAAACATTTCCTTTTCTAAGAAAACCTGCTTACATACTTTTTTATTTCCCCAAACTGTGGGCTTCACGTTTGTCTTGTTCACAGCTATATTTCCAATACCTGGAACAGTCCCTGGTACATAGTAGATGTTTAATACATATTTGTTGAATGAATGAGTAATAATAAGTATGAAAAACATCTAAGATGCAAATCCTCTCCCCAGAAAGTGAAAAATAAGCACACAATAACATACAGTAAAATATAAATTATTTTGAAATTAAGTATGGGATGATACAAAAATAATAAATAAAGTATAAATCATAACATTGTGTTAACCTTGGAAAAAATACTTTTTAAAAAGGGTTAAAGCTAAGAAGTCAGTCAAGGAAATAAAAAGAAACACTAAATAGTAGATTAACTAAAAAAAAAAAAAAGTTGGCCGGGCGCGGTGGCTCACGCCTGTAATCCCAGCACTTTGGGAGGCCGAGGCGGGCGGATCACGAGGTCAGGAGATCGAGACCATCCTGGCTAACATGGTGAAACCCCGTCTCTACTAAAAATGCAAAAAATTAGCCGGGCGAAGCGGCGGGCGCCTGTAGTCCCAGCTACTCGGGGGGCTGAGGCAGGAGAATGGCGTGAACCCGGGAGGCGGAGCTTGCAGTGAGCCGAGATCGCGCCACTGCACTCCAGCCTGGGCGACTAAGCGAGACTCTGTCTCAAAAAAAAAAAAAAAAAAAAAAAAAAAAANAAAAAAAAAAAAAAAAAAAAAAAAGTAAGCAAGGAGGGACAGAAGAATAAAAAACAAAAGGAATAAATAGAAGACAAATATTAATAGCAAGCCAGTAGACTTAAACCCAACCATATCAATAATTACATTAAACATAAATGAACTAAACATTTCAATTAAAAAGCAAAGATTATCGGACTGAATATAAAAACAAGATCCAATGATATGCTTCCTATGAGAAGTTTATTTTAAATATAAAGACACAAATAAGCTAAAAGTAACAAGGTGAAAAAGGAATACCATGTTAACAGTGCAAAGTATATACAGAGATATGTATTTATGATCTTAGGATAGGGAAGAATTTCTTAAAGCAATTTTTTTTAAAAGTCCTAAAGCAAAATCTTGATAAATTCTAGTACATTGAAATTATAGATGTCCATTAATCAGAAGACATTATTTGTAAGAGAAGCAACATACTGGTATAGATGTGACCCATTTAACTGTAAAGAATCAGTATGCGATTTATAAAGAATTCTCAATATATTAATAACAGAAGGACAAACAATTAATTAGAGGAGCCAGCAAAAGACAATTGACAGTTGATCCAAATAAACACAAAGATATGCTCAATCTCTGAGTGTCAGGAAAATATGAATTAAAACCACAATCACAATAACAGCCATTTCTCATTCTTCAAATAGACATTATTTAAAAGTCTAAACATTGCAAGTCTTGGCATATGTATGGAGCACTGCAGCTCTTAAGCCCCCCTTGTGGGAATATAAATTGTATAACTAATTTGTAAAGCAATTTGGCATTATCCGGTCAAGTTAAAGATTGTCTTACTAACATAGGCAGCAATTATCCTTCTTAATTATATATATGCCTTGGAGAAGGCCTGCCTGTTCAAGCAGTCAGATACAGAGTGGCCACTAATTTTGCAGGCTGTCTTCCATTCTCCTCTGAATTTCCTCCCTGCCCCTGCTAGCCTCTCTCCTCTCATACTGGTGTCAACACTGAAGTTCAATCTAGGAAAACACAAGGAAACAATCCACAGAGGATGGACTCTCATGCAAAAAATATTTTTGTGGCTCCTCTACAGCAATATTTATAGTGGCTCTCTTTACAATATCTTAAACATCCATGAATAGGAAAATGGATGAATAAATTGTATCATATGAGTTTGGCATATTACTATTCAACGGTAAAAATGAATAAACTAAGTCCACATATCAAACTTTGTGTATAGCTCATGTGACAAGTTGAGAGGGGGGAAGAAAGCTGCAGAAAAATACATACATTCTGATGCCATTTATATAAAGTTCACAAACTTGCAAAATATACAATATACAAATTCATGTACTTGCAATATATAATAATATATTTTATTTAATAATGACTATATTTGTAGTAAAATTTCATGTCTCCAAGTACTTGAAATTCATTATATTGGAGAATCATATTAGAACCAAGATCTGGACACTAGGTAAATTCTTTGTTATTAGGACGTTGCTGCTTCTAGGCCCTCTCAGCTGACAACGTAAGGAAATACATGTATGCATATTAACTAGTGCATAAACACATATCTATAAATATTTCTATATGTAACCATCCACATCTATTTTAAGCTAACAGTGAGTTCATACTGATTCAGGCTGACTCTCCAACTTGAATCCATTACCATAATTATCACAAGTCTAGCCTCCTCCCCTTGCTTATTTGTAAGCTCCAATTCTAAAAGTGAGAAGCCTGGCTCTCACCATCTACTATGTGTTTACTTAACTGTTCAATTAAGTGTACACGTATAGCAGTATCAGAATTGTCATCCCATAGCCCTGTGAGAAACAACTTAATCAACTAGAATCCGATGCTTCCAAGAGTATAGTACCATATGAAGAAGGAAAAAGAAATAGCCACTTTACAGTGAAGAAGCCTGGCACACATGACCTCTGCCAGGTAATCAAGGTCAACATCAGCAGTGATAAGTCCTGTTGATAACGTGTACCCTTAATATGATGTGGCAAGAAGGGCACTTTACCTCTGAGGTCCTCCGCCCAAAAGCCCATAACGCCAGTCTAATCATGAGAAAAACATCAGACAAATCCCAGTTGAGGGACAGTCTACAAAATACCTGGCTGGTACTCCTCAAAAGTGTCAAGGTCATCAAAGACAAGGAGAACCTGAGACAGTGACACAGCTAAGGGGCACCTAAGGAGACCTGACAACTACTTGTGAAGAGGCTTCTTGGTTGAGATCCTGGAATTGAAAAAGGATATTAGATAAAAACAAAGGAAATCTAGTAAAGTATAAATATTAGTTAACAATGTATCAATATAATGCATTAATTATAACACAGATACCATACTAACATGAGATGTTATTAATGTTATTAGCAAGGGTAGCTGGATATAGGGTACTGGAAGACTCTGTACTAACTTTGCAATTTTTTTGTAAACCAAAACCAGTTTTAAAAAATAAAGTTTATTTTTACAAAGTGAATGGGAACACTCTACACCAAATTCAAGATGATGGTTACCTCTAGGGGTGGGGAAATAAGATCTGGAAGTTACTCTGGTTTCCTCCCACATTGCTGTTATATCTGATCATAATTTTAAGAATCTAAAGCCTGAAAGCAGGCTGGCTGTGCTCAGTGTCACTGAGTAATGCAGACCCATGCTACAGAAGTTCTGAGAAAGTAGAGGTCAGTACGGTCTGGGAGGAGGATGGGGTTAGGAAGGACTTTTGTGGGAGGTAAGACTAGAAGGATTTGAGAAAAAGCCCAAACAGAGAGTTTAGGCTGAGCCTCGGCTTGTGTGTGGTGCCTGTGTCATGAGGCTCTATGCACCAGACTTAGGTAAGAGTTGAGACAAGGCTGGGCATGACTGTGAAAGGCTTCAGATTCAAAACTTTCCTTGGATCCTTTTCCACAAGACTTCCATTTGTTTGTTTACCAGAAAGCCCTTCAGAATTTTCTCTACCCAAGGCACCCCCCACTCAGAGAAGCCTCCTGCTGACCTCTCTGCGTTTACTTCCGGAGACAAAGGGAAGCTATCCACTGCAGAGATGCTGGGGCTGAAGAGCTTAAAAATTGGCCTCTCATTCTTGCATAGGTCCTTGGCTCCCTGCATCAACAGAACCCAGCCCTGGTCTGGATCAGAAGCAAGAAAAGAAGCCTGAACCCAAGTGCAGCCTTTGGGCACGGTCTTTCTACCGCATGCTCCCTCACTCTGCAACTGCCGGGCAGAGTGGACAGTCAAGCTGTGGTCCCTGATCAACCACCCATGACCTCCCAATGGCCGCTGGGGCACTGCCCTGCCCTTGGTAACCTGAGCAAAGCAGCGGTAGGAAAGCAGATTCGCTGATGAAGAAGAAAGAGCTCACGGCAAGTTCTGAAACCCAGCTGAAATTATTTGGGGGAGAATCACAGAATCCAAGACATGGCAAACTAGCCTCTCATGGAGAATTTCCCTCTGGCCCACCAGATCGGGCCTCAACACGCTTTGGTGACAGACCCCAGTCACTTCTTCTCAAGACAGCCCGCATGCAGTATTCCTGCAGGAAATGCATACCCTGCATCTGCATCTAGTCTTGAGAAAATACCAGACGAACCCAAGTGGCCTGTGCTCTTCAAAAACATCAATAGTACGAAAGACAAACAAAGGTGAGGAAACATCTCAGAGTAAAGGATACAGAAGAGATGTGACAGCTAAAAGCAACACACAGCCTGGATTGGATGCTTGAACAGAGGAAAATAAATTTGCTATAAAGAACATTATTGGCCCAAGTCAAAGGTCAAACTGTGCACTTGACTCTCATGTCACCCACCTGACTCTCTTCCAAGTGTACTTTACTTTGTTCCATTCCTGCTCTAAAACTTTTTAATAAATTTTCACTCCTGCTCTAAAAAAACAAAAATAAGTAAATGAAATTTTTAAAAGAACAGTATTGGAACATTGGAGAAATTTAAATATGGACTATAGATTCTGCAATAATATTTTATCAAAGATGAATTTCCTGATTTTGATATTAATGCTAAAGTAAATGTGGCAAAAATGTCACTGCAAATCTCAGTGGAGGGTAGTTGGGATCTCTTAGCATTATTTCTGTTACTTTTCTGTAAGTCTGAAATCATCGCAAAATAAAAAGTTAAGCATTTTCTAAGGAAACACCCCTAAAGAGGACGATTTTTTTTCCTTCTGTGGAACTAAATGCAATTTTTCTGCACACTTCTCTGCTCTCAGGAGCCATGCAGCCTCCACTGATGTCCTCTTCATGTGCCTTGTGATATTTGAGGACCATTGTCATTTCCTACAACTCACTCCCAGCCACCCAGTTGCTAGCTTCTCTCATCCAGACTAATCTTTCCCAGCCCCTGTGAGAGGGTGGAACTCATTGTTAGTGGAGAACTCTTACCTATAATTTCTATTTTTTGGTTCCCTTTTCTAATGGTAAGGGACCCTGGCAGCAAGATGTCATCAGTTTGTCTTTAGGGCTCCTGAGTCCTAGATACCAAACACTGGAGGCCAGGACTCCCTGGCCAGGTCTGAGTAATCAGCGTGCATAGGAAATTGGTGCTAGAAGGTAATTTCCTTGAGTGCTCCCCAGGGCATGGAAAGTTATGATGATCTGAGGTGGCTTGGAAGCATTGCAGCTGGAATGGCACTTTGCTAAATTTGGCAGCCCTGGGGGGAAAATGAGACTTTTTTTTAAATCAGGAAGCCTGCTTTGGCTAACGTCTCTATCCCCGTCTGTCACACCATCCTCTGCCAGGAGTGAGGAGCTGCCTGGGGTGAGAAATCTGCTTGCTGGCAATCACAGGATGGGGTCTGAGGGGCGCACAGCTGATGAGAGCTGGGAGGAGGCAGTGCCGACTCGGCCAGGGTCCCTGCAGCCATCGTGGCTCTGTTCTTGGCATTGTATTTTCCATGCAGAGCATCTGAGGATTGGCAGGAGGTGCCAAAAAGTCGTTGGTGCACCCCTCTGCTGGCAGGCAGGGGGTTCTTAACCTAACCTCAATAGACTGGACAGGCAGAAGCAAGAAGGGCTCTGTTTACGGCACAGGACACAAACTGTGGACCATGTGCAACTTGCAGTTCCATTTTATATGGCCTGCGTAGTTTAAACATTTTTTTCCAATTTGTGGAAAACATTTAAAAATGAGGAGATACCACATTAAAAAAAAATAAGACTGGCTTCTGGCTTTCATCAAATATCAGGAGCTCTGTATGCTCACATGATGACAATCCACTCACGTTGAGCACAGCAACCCCTCCTGGGCAGGGCATACATGCTTTAGTTTGCCACAATCCCCGCCACTCCTTACTGTCTCTGTGACTCTGAGATTCGGGGTCACATAACATTTATTATTGCATTAGCACTACTGTCTTCCTTATAGTGTTTCCTGAGGCCTTTTTCTCTATCTTTGTCTCTGCCCCAAGAGAGAACAAAAGATGTCTAGAAGTCATCTCAAGAAGAACCATTTTCCACACCCGCCCACTTTGTTCTGTTATATTTCATTTCTGCCCCTGTCTAGCCCAGAAAATTTACAACTTCATGTTCGAGAACTGGACTCTGGGTCTTCCTTGGTGCTCATGATGGGAGTCCCTCCATCAACCAAAAGCAGGCACACCTGTAGTCATAACATTTTTCCCAGGTACGAGACTACAGCCCTACTTCTTTCTTAATAAATCCATTCTTAATTTAAAGCCACCAAAGTTATCAATATCTGATGGTCTCCGCCAACCCCCACAGCCCCTTCCTCCAGGGCCTGACAGGCCTCCAGCACAGAGGAGACACTGGGAGCTCTCCCAGGCCCTGCCCACACCGCAGCTCTCCTGTCTGTCCCCAGGTACCCCGCACCTGCAGCCGCCAGACCAGAAAGCCCTGTGAGTGATGAGGGACTGGCGCTGGGAGGGAGGGGGAGGCAGAGAGGTGGCAGAGGGAAGTGCATGCAGGGGACAGCACCAAGCTGGGGGTGCAGGAAGGGAAGTGGGGTGCTTTTGCTCAAGTCCCCTCATCCCCAAGAGGTCCTAAAACAGTGGCCAGTGATGGCATCTCCAAACGAGGTCATCCATCCAGTTACAGACACATTCCGACACGATCAGAGAAGGATGCAAGAGCCTGGATTCAGGGCAACTGAAATCTACACTCCCAGGAAAATAATATATTTTAAAGTAAAAAAGAAAAGAAAGAAAGGAAGGAAGGAAGGAAGGAAGGAAGGAAGGAAGGAAGGAAGGAAGGAAGGAAGNNAAGGAAGGAAGGAAGGAAGGAAGGAAGGAAGGAAGGAAGGAAGGAAGGAAGGAAGGAAGGAAGGAGAAAGCTTCCTATGAGAACCACAGTAATGCTTCATGAATTCCAGGTCTTTTTTTTGGGTGGGTGGGGGGTATAAATCCCATAATTAAATTGTGAAAACTACCCTGTATATGTGTTTGTGCATGTGTGGAAAAAGACTTAAATTATTCAATGTAGGCTTTTGTATTTCAGAGATTTTGAAATCGTGTCTTGACATATCTGCCTTTTCTTTTATGATAACGGGGGCTCCAAAAGTGGAAAAGGGGCTGCCTTTCTTCTCGGAGCCTCGATCCTGCTGCCTCCCGCTTGGGCAGCCCCATTCAGTGGTGTCACCGCCCCCCTCCCCACAGCCTGTCCTGGGGATGAGAGACAAGGGCCCGTGGGAATAAATGGAGGCCGCTAATTGCTATAGGGAAAAGCTTTACCTGGGCTGAGGATGAGAGGGAGGGGAGGAGGGTCAGCAGTCATGGGGCTCAGAGCCTGGTACCTACTGCCCAGGACTCCTGGGCCTCCTTCTCCCCAAGGACCTCAGATTCAGCTTCTCTTGTCCCACCTGCCTGAAGTCCTCCTCTCCAACTGCCCCATTCAACTGCCACTCCCACCACACCTGAGAGGGAACTCTGGCGGACCAACATTCCCTCTGCCCACATTAAAGGGCTCTTCCCTCTCCCAGGATGGCCTGTGGCCCGGTCTGGTTCTTTGGTGACAGTCAGAGCCTGTGCATGAAAGCACTGTGCATGGTCAGCCCTTCCCTGGCTGTCGCAGCACATCCTTGTAGAAAAGAAGGAGAAAAATCCTCTCTCCAACCCTGATTCTACAGACGAGAAGCCCAAGGAACAGAGGCCTGTCCACGACTGGCGTGGGGCTGAGACCAGCACCCAGGTCCCCTGAGTCCCACTCCAGGCTCCTTCCTGGGAGAATGCATCGAATTTCCTACGCTGTGTTCCTGCAACGAAGAAGCAACTTTGGGATCAGGGGAAGAGAAGGAGGGGGAGGGGAGGGCAGGGGTAGGGGAGGATGGGGTAGGGGTAGGGGAGGGGAGGGGAGGGGAGGGGAACGTAATCTTCAAAACAGAAAATCTCATTCATTCATTCCCCATTCATTTAACGAAAAAGAAAACGGTAATTTGAGCTCAATTTGTCTTGAAATGAATGGAAGGTAAGTCTGATACCGGCACTAGCAGCTAGCCCTTGCATACAAAAGTTCCCCGTGTGTCAGTCTTGGAACCCTGCACACCCCCAGCGCAGGTATGATTCCTGGAGCCCCTTCAGCGCCTGGCCCAGAACAAGCGCCCGATTTCAGGTGAGCCTAGCCGAAGGGTTCCACAGCGCTCAGCGAGCCGGCTGGGAGGAAGCAAACTCTCTAAGTGCAGAAAAAACAAATCTTGATTCCGCTTTAAGGGTTATTTAGACACCTTAGAGGACCCTCCCTAGCCTCACGCACGTGGATTTTATGAGGAACTCGGCCGCTGCCTTCTCCTGTCCTGCGCAATGCCGCCCCCTGCTGGCTACCTTCCGGCTCCGCCGCTTCCTGGACATGCGAATTCGCCGCCTTTGCCGAACCTGAGTTCTCTTCCTATCTAGAGGGAGGTGGAGATGGAGGGGGACTGTGGGCAGCTGTGTAGGAAAATGGGTCCTCCCAGGAGGGAAGGCTCCCCGGCCTGGGAAGTGAGCTAGACTGACAACAGTTTCCTTACACGTGTCCAAAGTGTCCCATTTAATTTCCCTCCGTTCTTCCCTTCATTAATGCAAATCACTGCTAATAATATCACTTGACATTTCTGGAAGCCCTTTGTGTATCGCAAAATTCTTTATCCTCTTTATCACCTGATCTTCGCAACAACCCCGGGGGTCTCATAAACACAGCAAAGACTCGCTTCCACAATCTTCCAAACGGAGTCAAGTGCTATCAAGTTTATGCAGGAGGAATGCTGATCAGTTTTCCTCCATCTCCATGAAAGGCCGGGCGGAGACGGATTTCCACCCAGACAAACGGTATTGGGCGCTACGCAAGAAGATTGGTTGGCCTAGCAGGAAACAGAGTGGAGAATGATGGAGAGGGACAGTACGGTCTGTATCCAAGGAAGTCCTTAGGAAGAGACCAGACAAGCTCCTGTTCCAGGCAGAGCGTGGACTCACCCACGGTCAGGGACCTGAGGCCCAGTCTGGGTGTACACACGCCTGGGGGTGGGGCAAGATAATGCACTGGAATACAAAAAGAAAAAAAATAGAAATCCTTTTCGTATTTTTCCTCTTCCTTTAAAAGTTCTATTTTGGCTGGGTGCAGTGGCTCAGGCCTATCATCCCAACACTGGGGGGCCGAGGCAGGCGGATGACTTGAGCCCAGGCATTCAAGACAAGCCTCGGCAACATGGCGAAACCCCATCTCTACTGAAAATACAAAACTTAGCTGGGGGTGGTGGCATGTGTCTGTAGTCCTAGCTACTTGGGAGGCTAAGGTGGGAGTATCACCTGAGCCTAGGAAGTCAAGGCTGCAGTGAGCTATGATCATGCCACTGCATTCAGGCCTGGACGATGAGAGTGAGACCCTGTCTAAAAAAAAAAACAAAAACAAAAACAAAAAACCAAAAAAAACCCCTCTATTTTGTATACAAAATAGTGTACATAAAATTGTGTACAGTGATATACATGTGTAGGGGAGAAAAAGTGTGATACTTTTCCTCACCAGTCATATGGGCATGGCTGACACTCTTGTAACAAAAGGCAGACTAACAAAAGGAAAGCATAACCATTTTATTTCATCAAAGTTTACCGTGACATGTGAGTCTTCAGAAATGAATACCGAAAGGCTCAGGGAGAACCGTCCATTTTTATGCTTAGACTCAATGAGGAATTGACAGTGGTATAGAAATGTGATTGGACAGAAAGTTCTGATCGACTCTAATGGACCGAGGTGGTAGGATGGGGACCCAGCAGGGCCTGTCTGTGCAGATTCTTCCTGGCCTCTCTGTGCAGCATTCCTTCTTTCTAGGTATGGGGCACGACCCCTCTGGAATGAGGGTCTTAGGACCTACTCTCAGACAAAGTTGGTCAGAGAATTTCTTTACGGCCAGTTCCTGTGCAGAAGGGTGGGGGAAGGTTTGAGTCATATTTTTAGGTTTTATGGGTGGCTTTGGGGGAAGAATTTCTACGACTCACCTTGGGGAAGGGGAACTCTGGTTTCTATGACTCATCTCACGGGAGAAAGAAGGGCACAAGGGGTACAGGAGGGCAGGAGAAGGTCAGAGAGAACTTGCTTCTGAGGTCATCCAAACTCCATCAGTTCAAAGTACTCAGCCTGCCAAAGTGCCATACTTTGGGGTATTGTTGTCCGAGCCCCAACACATGTCCACCCTGCACATCCCTTGTAAATAACTATGCATGCATAAATCAGGAGCCTGTGTGCTCAAACACCTGCAGTGGTGCTCTGTGGCAAGGGAAAACTGGTGTTCAATGGGAAGGGAATTTTCCCAGCTCTGAGGTTCTGCGGGGTCTCTATTCCAAGTGAAGTTCTGGCCGGGCATGGTGCCTTATGCCTGTAATCCCTGCACTTTGGGAGGCTTGGGCGGGCAGTCCACCTAACGCCAGGAGTTCAAGACCAACCTGGCCAACATGGTTGAAATTGCATCTCTACTAAAAATACAAAAATTAGCCAGGCATGGTGATGCACACATGTAGTTCCCAGCTACTTGGGAGGCTGAGGCAGGAGAATCGCTTGAACCCTGGAGGCAGAAGTTGCAGTGAGCCGAGATTGCGTCACTGCATTCCAGCCTGGGCGACAAAGCAGGACTCCGTCTTAAGAACAACAACAAAAAAGTGAGGTTCTGTCTGAAAAAAGAAAAAATTAGAGAGGAATGGGGAGACAAAGACAGAAAGAGACAGATAAGAGAGACAGAGCAGAAAGACTTGACCCAAAGGCCCCAAGAAGTGCTCAGAAATCAGTGTGTGCAGTTACATAGAATCAATAGCTTATAGTGGCTAAGAGTAGAAACTCTGGAATCAGATCTGTCCTCAAAATCTCTAAATTTCAATGTCATCAACTACAAAATGAAAACACTATCCTAAAAGCATTGTAAACTAACTGAGAATTCAAGTGGATCATGGAAGTGAAGCGCTTAAACACAGTGCCTTAAACAGAGTAAACACTCAATAAATGGTAGCTATTGTTTGTGAATAATAATTTTAAAATGAGCAGGATCTCGCTAGAAGTAAGAATTCTACCTCCTGGGTTGCTGTCAGAATCTGTCTAGTAGAAATACACTGAAGTCTCTGCTAAAAGAAGGGGTTTGCGTTTTTCACTTTATTTGCCTAATGAACTAAGGAGAGAGAGATAAAAGGACTATCAAACAAAGCTGATGTCAAGTGATTCTGGAAAGCAATTTGGAATTTGCATGGACTTTTAAAACAGTAAGTGGAAGAAATAAATGTAAGTAAAGCAATAATAGGATTCGTGAGCCAGAAATACATGCATGCAACAGTCAGAGAACAAGCCCTCTAATAAAGAACAAAAATATTTCACAGCCAGAAAATGTGGGTGCTGGCCTCAGCTCCACCACTTACAGCTTAAAGACCTGAGCAAGCCCCTTGGCTCAGAGAGCTGAGCCTAGGAATTAAAACCTGCCCCCAACACGAGAAAGAATCTCAAAGAATCCATTCTCAGAATCAGGAAAACTATGCTAATTGCAAACAACTAAATTTTCCATTTAAATGGTTGGGTCACAACAATCTTGTAATAAACCTATTTCTTTCTTTGCATGGGCTGTTAAGGAGCTTAGAGCAAAAACTCAGCCATCTCTAGTAACTGTACACAATCTTATGGCATGCATTTATATGCAATTATATGCCAGGAAGTGCTCTGTTAAGTCTAAATCATGAACACACCCCAGATCAGTGAAGGATACTGATGTGTGAGGGGAGAAGGAGGTGGGGAGCATTTCAGTGAATGCCACCGAGAGGAACGGAGACCCTCATATCAGAACAGAAGTTTCCAAATCAGTACGGTTCTTTCTAGAGTACAATGCCAACCATGAAGTATCTGGGAACCAAGGATTGGCAAGGAACACGGTTATCGAGTCAGCAAAGTGTACTCCTCTTTGCTCTGATGAAACGTAGTTTTGCACTAATGCTACTCAAAGATGCTGCACTGGATGGCAAGCTCTGCATGAGGGGCCATCAGGCACTAGAAATAGAACTTTTGTGAAGGGGCAGCCTCTCTGTCCCCCTGCTCTAAGCAGGCCATGCTGGCTGGTTTGGGGGTGAGGCCTGTATCCCCAGCCCTTACTACTTGCTTTGTCCTTCTTGTTTTCTTCCTTCTCCTATTTTATTTTATTATTTTATTTTATTTTTGAGATGGAGTTTTTCTCATTGCCCAGGCTGGAGTGCAGTGGCTCAATCTTGGCTCACTGCAACCTCCACCTCCCAGGTTCAAGCAATTCTCCTGCCTCAGCCTCCCTAGTAGCTGTGATTACAGGCGCATGCCACCATACCTGGCTGATTTTTGTATTTTTAGTGGGGACGGGGTTTCACCATGTTGGCCAGGCTGGTCTCGAACTCCTGACCTCAGGTGATCCACCCGCCTTGGCCTCCCAAAGTGCTGGGATTACAGGCATGAGCCACGAGGCCCAGCCCCATCTCCTGTTTTAGATTCAAGTTCTAAACCAGCCTATTAAAAGCCAGTGGTGTGGTTGTGGGCAAGGTATCTCCTCTGCCTGGGACACGAATTTCCTCTAGAAAATCAAAGAGCTGAGTTAAATGCAGGTTCTTAAATTGTTTGTGTGCCATGGACCTCTTTGGCATTCTAGTATATTCTCAGAAAAAGTATTTCTATGCATGAGATGAAGTACATAGGATTGCAAAGATAACCAATTATACAGAATGTGCTTATCATAATATGTATAAAACACAGCTGAATATTGTAAGATATATGCTTCTATATTGATGCACTAAGTAATGTGATCTAGCAGAAGGCCTAATGACTATTATAATTTCAAAGCATTGATGCATATAAGTGATATTCTGAGACATCTGAAACAATTGAAATGAGATTTGAGAATATTGTTGATTTCTATTGGTAACAAGGTCACAGATATTGCTAATAGTATCTATTTGTTGCCCCATCAAGGAAAATACCAAATTTCAATTTGTACAAATAAAGATGTCATTTTTTTCCCATCCAAATTCATAGGTGCCCTGAATCTAGCTAAGAGGTCCATGGACCACAGGCTAAGAGCAGCTGGACTGACGACTTCTAAAATTGCTTTTGACTCTGAAGCGGTTGCATTCCATAGAATTTTCTAAATGATACCAGGGGACAGATTAGGGGACATTTAGGATAATGGGGTGAAATTTTACAATCTTAACAGCTGGCACCAGAGTGAATCAGAGGGTGGGAACCGTTTCTGTTTAGCGACTGCCTTGATCTGTCTCTTGGGGCAGTCAGACACCCTAATGACTTGCTTGGCAGGAAAGGGCATCAGAAGGAAGAACTAAACTGCTCTGCGTAAAACGTGTTCAAGAACTGGGAGGTGGGGGCAGGGAGAACACAGAGGGTAATCAGAGAACCAGAGAGGAAACCAGAGAGCAGGCAGAATGGTGAGGGACTCCTTAAGAAAGCGGATGGTTGATATTCAGTTGGAAGTTGTTGACTTGCTGTCAACAACTCTTCTGACCCCGCACTTCATTAAAGTGGTCTACACATACACAGGAAATAAGGAAAAGTGCTGAATTCTCCTGCTAGGTCAATGCAGTGGAGCCAAGGAGAGGATGGATGGCCTAGTGGGATGCTCAGGAAGGCAGAGTTAAAAGAGGGCATGCAAATCAAAGTGCCCGGATGCACAGAAACTTTGGGAAGCACATTCGCATGGGGGCCTGGACCTTTCCTGTCTAGATCATATGGGACATGTGCTCTCAGCTAACCTCTGTGTTCTCAGAGTGCGGGTCAGAGACCAGCAATATCAGCAACATCTGAGCCTTGTTAGAAGGGCAAATTCTTAAGCCCAACCCCAGACCTACTGGATGGAACCATATGAGGTTGGAGTCCAGCAATCTGTGTCTTGCCCTCCAGGCAATTTGGATACTCAAGTTCAAGTTTGAGAACTTCTGCTGTCAGGCGTTATTATTTCCATCATTGCATTCCAGTGTCCCAGTCCCCAGAGAGGTGTATGCAGAATTTCTCCCAGCACTCAGCCTGCTCCCAGCCTGGGGATAAGAACACTGCCCCTCACTTTGCACTGGAGGGAGCTTTCAGCGCCAGAAAAAGCCCCCAGCCATGGGGTGCTCCCTGCCCCTCTAGACAGCCACTCCCTCCTGGGACCTTTCCAGTGACCCAAACGTCCATGCCTTCTAGGCTGGGGGTGCCCTCTGGAGTCACTTTTCTGAAAGAAGCCCTTCCGGACCGGAAAGACTGAAGTCTGAGTCTTCCCCTCTTCCTGTTGGTGACTTGCACAGCATAGTGCTCTGGCCACCATGGAAGTGGGTCTCTGAAGACTGCTTATTTACCAGTTTCTCTTAGAAAATCATCCAGGGCTGCAGACAGAGGGCAGGGCAGGCAGGGCCAGCGTGACTGTGGCCTCCTTTGCTCTGCACATCGGCTGCTGTCACTGTGGACCACACTGTTACAGGAAAGGAGCCCCAATCCAGACCCTAAGGGAGGGCTCTCGGATCTCGCGCAAGAATGAATTCAGGGTGAATCCATAGAGTAAAGTGAAAGGAAGTTTATTAAGCAAGTAAAGAGGCTGGGCAAGGTGGCTCACGCCTGTAATCCCAGCACTTTGGGAGGTCGAAGTGGGGGGATCACGAGGTCAGGAGAGCAAGGCCATCCTGGCCAGCACGGTGAAACCGCATCTCTACTATAATACAAAAAATTAGCTGGGCGTGGTGGCGGGCGCCTGTAGTCCCAGCTGCTCGGGAGGCTGGGCAGGGGAATCACTTAAACCCGGGGGGTGGGGAGGAGGGGGTCAGGGGTGGCGCGGAGGTTGCAATGAGCTGAGACCACGCCACTGCACTCCAGCCTGGCGACAGAGCAAGACTCCATCTCAAAACAAAACAAAAGAAACAAGTAAAGAAATAAAAGAATGGCTACTCCATAGATAGAGCAGCTATTCCATAGCCAGAGCAGTCCCAAGAGCTGCTGGTTGTCCACCTTTATGGTTATTTCTTGATGATATGCTAAACAAAGAGTGGATTATTCATGCCTCCCCTTTTTAGACCATATAGGATAACTTCCTGACGTTGCCATGGCATTTGTAAACCGTCATGGCACTGGTGGGAGTGGAGCAGTGAAGACAACCGAGGTCACTCTCGTCACCATCTTGGTTTTGGTGGGTTTTGGCCGGCTTCTTTACTGCATCCTGTTTTATCAGCAAGGTCTTTATGACCTGTATCTTGTGCTGACCTCCTATTCCATCCTGTGACTTAGAATGCCTTACCATCTGGGAATGCAGCCCAGTAGGTCCCAGCCTTATTCTACCCAGCCCCTATTCAAGATGGAGTTGCTCTGGTTCAAATGCCTCTGACAACATCACCCCAACTCATGCACAGATTAAGGCCTCTAGAACCTCTAAGTACTAAAGAAACCATGACCTCCTCTCCACCAGTATGGAATTGAAAATAAAAATAATAACAAACCATCAAACAAATACAACAAAGCACAACAAAGCCCTGCATTCTCTCATTACAATTATTTTAGTATTATTTTTGAAAGACCAAATACCAATTTTTAAATGTTTATCTTAAAACATTTCTGAAACCTGAAAAGGTGAAAAGAATTATTAAAAACCAAAGCCTCATACACTCACCACTCAGCTTAAGGAATAAAATATTACAATATTGGCTGGGTGCGGTGGCTCACACCTATTATCCCAGCACTTTGGGAGACCAAGGCAGGCAGATCACCTGAGGTTAGGAGTTGAAGACCAGCCTGGTCAACTTGGCAAAACCCCATCTCTACTAAAAATACAAAAATTAGCCAGGTGTGGTGGCAGGCACCTGTAATTCCAGCTACTCAGGAGGCTGAGGCAGGAGAATCGCTGGAACCAGGAGGCAGTGAGCAGAGAGCGCACCACTGCACTCCAGCCTTCGCAACAAGAGTGAAACTCCGTCTCTCTCTCTCTCTCTCTCTCTCTCTCTACACACACACACACACACACACATCTATGTGTCTATGTGCATACATAGATATGCATATATATGTGTGTGCATATATATGTAAAACCAATTCGATTTTTAAAACTAACGGTATTTTTCAAAAAATTCTGCTTTATTGCTGCTCGGAGCCAATGGTTCTCCCATTTTGCTGCTGGAGGTGGGGACGGGGGCAGATGGGATGGGGCCCTGCACACTGAGTGGAAATGGGCTCTATTTCCTGTCCTCTGACTCCAGGGGTCAACACTTTTCTAGCTAATTCTATCCGTGGATCCGCCCAGCTCTGAAGCCCAGTGGGGCCTTCACCGCATTTTTGGGACGAGGCTGCCATCTGCTGGCCGCTCAAGGAAAAGTCAGTAGCTGCACGTGGCCTGGGGAGGGACCTTGCCTGGAGTGTGATGGAGACATCCCAGCGTGTAGAGAGTTCCCTCACCCGTGACGTGGGCAGTGTCCCACAGCAGCTCTGGGAAGAGGCAAGCTGGGGAAAGAGAGTCACCCTCAATGGGCAGATGACCAGCTGAGCTGTGACGGGATGGTAGCACATGGGGTTTCCAGGGACACCTCAGGACCCAAAAAAGAAAAAAGCCAGGACTGGGGAGAAGGGAATAACAGACGAAAGGTTTTTTAAGAAAGATAAACCCCCTAGAAGGAGAAGCAGGTGCCACTAGAGAGTCCAGAATGGGGAACAGAAGGTTCAAGCTCCAGGGCACTGGACTTTGTTCTGTCCAGAGATTGCATCAGCCCCTGTAGTAGCTCATTCCCACAGGGATTTGTCGGCTGTTCTCTCTGCCTTGAACATTCTCTCTTGCCCCAGTCCCCTTCCTCGGAGTAAATGTTTGTTCAATGCTCGGGTCTCAGTAAACTATGACCACACTGCCTCCAGGAAGTCCCCAGGGGTTGCCTTTTCCTCTGCACCCTGTTCCTGCCTATAACCTCAGGTAGCCCTGTTCTGGATCGGCCTGCTTACTTGTTTACAATTTTACTGTTTACTTACCCTCAGGAGATTCCAAATTCCCTGAGGGCAGGGACGACATTTCATCCCCAGCACCAGTGCAAGCAAGAGAGTGAGAAACATTGGTTTACTAAATTGATTATTTATGGCATTTTTGGAAAATCAGACATCATCATCTGGAATAAAAAGGAAAGTACTTTGAAACATATTTTCCCCAACAAGGTCTCCCCAGAAGTAAGGTGAAAATGATTGCCTTTTCTATTTATTCATAACCACATGTGGAGGGTGGGGGCGTGAGAACAAGAAAGAGAGAACACAAATTATTTTATTTTCAGTTGTCATACGTTATAAGTTATGCTGTCCTTCAGTAAACAATCATAGTAGACAGCTGCTATTTGGGGTCTGGACAGCATCCAGAGCCATTCTTCCTTCAGGTAGTAAGAGCATCTCAATTTTACTTTGGCAAAAAAACCTCTTCTATTCTCCATCTATATGATCCAGGGCAGCAAATCCCATCCCCAGACCCAAGTATGGGCACGTGGCTCAGGCCTGGCAAATCACGATATGCCAACAGCCTAGCACATGACTGGTCAGGAACAAGCACATGACCCAAGTTGGCCCAGTGAGATTTCACCCTGGAATCATTGAGGCAAGAAGACCTGGGGGTGCCGAGTGTGTAGGACGTGAACCTGGAGCTGCAGGCAACCATATTGCCACCATGAGGCAAGAGAAGGTCAGAAAGTGAAGCCAAACAAAGGAAAGCAGAGCTAGGAGAAGGGAAACGGAGACCTCAAGATAAGCATCCTTTCATTCTGGCACCCAACCCTGAACTTTTTCTGTACCTTTCTGTTACAAGACCAACAAATTCTTTTTTTTTTCTTTTTTTTTTTTTTTTTTTTGCCAAAGTTAGTTTGAAGGAGTCTCTGTTCCTTGCAACTGAACAAGTACTAGCTAACATAAAAAGCAGAATGAAGATGGGCAGGCACAGTGGTTCATGCCCATAACCTCAGCACTTTGGGAGGCTAAGGCAGGCCGATCACTTGAGGTCAGGAGTTCGAGACCAGCCTGGCCAACATGGTGAAACCCTGCCTCTACTAAAAATACAAAAATTAGCCAGGCATAGTGGCACATGCCTGTAATCCTAGCTATTCAGGAGGCTGAAGCAGGAGAATTGCTTGAACCCAGGAGGCAGAGGCTGCAGTGAGCTGAGATTGTGCCACTGCATTCCAGCCGGGGCAACAGAGCAATACCCTGTCAAAAAAAAAAAAAAAAAAGAGAGAAAGAAAGAAAGAACAAAGAAAGTGACTTTTCCTTAGTTTTATTTTTTACAAAGTCAGTACAGCATTTGCAACACTTCTAACACAGATCAGAAAACGATAAGCTTTTACCTTATTATAAAATTATTCAGCATATAAGTTAAAAGGAGAACCACACGATCACTGAATCCCATGTCTCCAATGGTGCTGGGGTCCTAAGGCTTTGAGAGCCATCAAGTAGCCTGTTCCAGCGTTTCTATCCAGCAATCCCTGCCCCGCCTACATTTACCCCTGCTTCCAGGAGAAGTTATCATCTCCGAACAAGAAGGTCGCAGACTGTGGCCCCCGAAGCTGCACCTGTGTGAACCTCTGAGCTCAGCCACCAGCCTCCATGAAGTCTCCACATCTCCTTATCTCGGTGAAGAAGTGGCTGTGGCCACAAGGGCTGCGAACAACGACCCAGGCTTCTTCCGCAGGACCTCCGGCCGATCAAACTCTACCACCTGGAGGGTAGAGAAAGGTGAGGGGAGGATTAGGGCACAGCTGAGCTTGTGTCCTTGGAGGACTCAAAGGCATCCGGGGTAGCAGCCTGAGCCCTCATCCTCCCACCAGCCCAGGGACGCAGCCTTCACCTTCCCATTGGCCATAACCAGGATGCGGTCACAGTTGAGCACGGTGGTGACACGGTGGGCAATGATAAGCACAGTGCAGCCCTGGAAGGCTTCACGGATTGTGCGCTGGATCAGGGTGTCCGTCTCCGTGTCAATGGAGGCTGTGGCTTCATCGATAAGGATGATCTGATGAATACAAAACAGGGGTGAAGGCATCTACTTCAGGCCCTAGAGACCTGGGTCTTGTCCTGGTTTACCACTAATTCACCAGGGCCCTTCCTCTCCAGGTCTCCATTTCTTTAGCTGGGAAATGCGAGAATTGTGCTGAGTGCAAAGTCCACTCTGACTGCTGATTATCCATTATCTTATGAAGAGAACGTTAGGTCTCAACCAGGAGCGAACGGCATTTTGGTGGCCAGAGAATTAAGTTCTTGGAAATGAAAATGGCCCAGTGGCAACTTCTTGTTTTATTAACTGCTTTCCCATTTACCTAAATTAAAGTAGAAGGGGCAGGCACACACCCCAGGAGGCACATGAGATGATTTCTCCAGCATATGGATCAACACTCTTTTTAGTTTAACATTTTTGTATTTATTTCATTAACGATATGCGTGAGGAAACTGTAACTCGCACTGAAAGTGTGATTTCACAAATGGCACTGCTTGGGATGAGGCTGTTTTTGAAAAGGGAATATCATTAGTAAATCACAGGGTAGGTGGTACCCAGAGATGATAAAAATCATGGAGTAATGACTCAAATTTGGGAAGCAATACAGAGGAAGCCATTGCTGCACCAAATGGTTATGTAATTGAAATAAGGAAGTGTGAAGTGAAGAAAGTACTACATGCACATTGCAAATTTGTTGTTCATCTCTCGGAAGAAGAGGGCGGAAAGTCCTACCTCCTCTGAAATTTTCCCAAGCTTTGGGTCCCACGGAGCTCTTTTCCCACAGCTCTGACAGTTCGCACCAACATTTTTTGCATTTATCATTAATTAACATGTATGTTAATTAATTTATTTATTTATCATTAATATGTGTGTGTGCGTGCATACGTGTGTGAGTATGGAGGAGGTGTGTACATATGCATGCATAAGTATGTGTGTACATGTGTGTGTTGCCTCATCTATGTAAGAGAAGGGTTGCCCCAGGCTATCCCACATACTGAAACATCTGAAATTATGGACAAAATATCCAGAAAGCTTCTAGAAGTTCCACCAAATTTTTAAAAATATGCAATTTTGCAGCCATAAAAAAGAATGAGTTCATGTCTTTGCAGGGACATGGATGAAGCTGGAAGTCATCATTCTCAGCAGACTAACACAGGAACAGAGAACCAAACACCGCATGTTCTCACTCACAAGTGGGAGTTGAACAATGGGAACACATGGACACAGGGAGAGGAACATCACACAACGGGGCCTGGCAGGTGGTTGGGGACAAGGAAAGGGAGAGCATTAGGACAAATACCTAATGCATGTGGGTCTTAAAACCTAAATGATGGGTTCATAGGTGCAGCAAACCACCATGGCACATGTATACCTATGTAACAAACCTGAATGTTCTCCACGTGTATCCCAGAACTTAAAGTAAATTTTTTAAAAAATGCAATTTTGCCCTGGATCAGCATCTGTCATCCAATTCCCAATTCTAATAAAGATAAAAGGGATGTCCTGCATCCAAGTTTTTAAAGAGAACACAGTAGGCAATTTTAAAATCAACAAGTTCTAATGTGTTGTGTTTTTCTGAGAAAAGAGAATCATCATTCGGTCTAGTTGGAGACCATTTCAGCTCAGATGTAAGGAATCCGGCTAACAGGCAGCCCAGGCTGTGAATCTCATCTACCATGCCTCACCCACGCCACAAATATGTGTGGAATGGCACTCAGTGAAATGAATAAGCCCATCTTGAATTAATTTTTATATAAGGTGTAAGGAAGGGATCCAGTTTCAGCTTTCTACATATGGCCAGCCAGTTTTCCCAGCACCATTTATTAAACAGGGAATCCTTTCCCCATTTCTTATTTTTGTCAGATTTGTCAAAGATCAGATGGTTGTAGATGCGTGGAAATAATTAAGAAAATGTGGCACATATACACCATGGAATACTATGCAGCCATAAAAAAGGATGAGTTCATGTCCTTTGTAGGGACACGGATGAAGCTGGAAACCATCATTCTCAGCAAACTATCACAAGGACAGGAAACCAAACACCGCATGTTCTCACTCATAGGTGGGAATTGAACAATGAGAACATTTGGACACAGGGTGGGGAACACCACACACTGGGGCCTGTCATGAGGTGGGGGGAGGGGGGAGGGATAGCTTTAGGAGATATGCTTAATGTAAATGACGAGTTAATGGGTGCAGCACACCAACATGGCACATGTATACATAGGTAACAAACCTACACATTATGCACATGTACCCTAGAACTGAAAGTATAATAAAAAAAAAAAGAGCAAAAAAGAAATGAATAAGCCCTTTGGATTCCGTTGTTGTTGTTGTTGTTGTTGTTGCTGTTGTTAAGACATACAGTACAGAGCCCAGTGTCCCATGGTCGTGAAGGGAGAAGGAACCGGTGTGGCTTCCCTCATCATGTGTAGTCTGTGGCTTCCCCTGGCCATGCAGCAGTGGTGGCCTCACCTTGGAGTTGCGAAGCACAGCCCGAGCAATGCAGAGCAGCTGCCTCTCCCCCACAGAGAAGTTTCCACCATTGTCCACCACATCCGTATGCAGCTTTTTGGGGAGCTTTGAGATCTGTGGTATGGGAAGAAGAGACAACATAACCTGGAAGCCACTGTGGGGTGAGAGCCAACCTGACTTTGTCAGTCTCCCACTGTATTGGCAACACTCCCCTCCTCTCTCTATGCTCCAGCCTCTGTCTTCTTGCTCCTTAACTGTGCCTTGCTCGCTGTCATCTCTGGGCCTTTGCATACACTATCTCCTGTGCCCAGAATGTCCTCTCAAAAGATCTTTCACCAGCTGCCCCTCAGTTCTTGGTCTCAGCTCAGCTGTCACCTGTTTAAAGAGACCTTGCCTGGTCACCCAGTTGAAAGGAACTGCTCCTGCACTGAAGTTTCTATGCGTCTCATTACTACCTATACAGCCCTCACCAGTATCTGAAAGTATCTCCTGCATTTACTTGTTGCCTTTATCTCTCATTGAATGTACGTACCAGGAAGACAAAGACCTCATCTGCCTTGTCTTTGCTGTGCCCCTGAGCCTAGAACAGTGTTTGGCACACGGTTGGTGTCTGAGTGCCATCAGCCTTGACTTAGGAATGCCAAGTCATGGTCTCATCTCCACGAGAGGATGCATCCATGACCCGAAGCAGCAGCAGCTGGCACATCACATGAGGGGAGCCCAAAGGAGCAGGCCCCCATGGGCAATGCAGACTTAGATCAAGACTTGGGCCTTGGAGCTACTTACAGCCTTGGTCAGTAATGTCCTCTCCAAGGCATCCCAGATCTGCTGGTCGGTGTGACGGTCAAAGGGATCTAGGTTGAATCTGCCATATGAGAGAAAGAGAAGTGTTCAACAACATCACCCAGCCTTTGAACACTCATTTATATGCCCAGTGAATGACCAAGAATATTTAGAACTAGATTATGGGGTTTAGGAAAATGCATGGAACCACCACGAATGGAGATTTCCTGTGCCTCCCAGCACCTGTTCCTTCTGCAGGCAGCAGCCCCGGGTTTTGTTTAGGGGACACCTCCTCCCCAATCCCCCAGCCCATGTGTTCCAAGGCGGGCTCTGCCATCCACTCCAGATGGAGCGAAGGGCTCAAGGATAAGCCAATCGACATACAGCAATCGCTGGCCACAGTGCTTAGCTCGGGGTGGGAAAGTAACCAATCAGAGTGTATCTCAGGACTTTTCAGGCTACCATGAGAGAAGAGACGTGCGGAGAGATTGCAACCATCCTCCCACAGGAGCGGGACACATGGAGCTCCCCAGGGCCCTCATGTGGAGTTAAGAATGAAGCAAGACAATGCTAGGGGAAAACCGGGCCCTGGAACTCAGCCTTGGCCTCCCCATTATCATGCATGAGTCATTAGAGGCCACTTTTGCTTAAGCCATTTGGGTTTTGTTTTGTGATAGAAAGTACATAATATTTCTCATTTTAACAATTTATAAGTGTATGATTCAGCAGCATTAAATACATTAATAATGCCATGTAACCATTACCACTATTTATATCAAAACCTTTTTCATCATCATGCTGGGCACGGTGGCTCACACCTGTAATCACAGCACTTTGGGAGGCTGAGGTGGGTGGATCACTTGAGGTCAGGAGTTTGAGACCAGCCTGGCCAACATGGTGAAACCCCACTCCACTAAAAATACAAAAATTAGCCAGGCATGGTGATGCTAGCCTGTAGTCCCAGTTACTTAGGAGGCTGAGACAGAAGAATCACTTAAACCCAGGAGGTGGAGGTTGCAGTGAGCTGACATGGTGTCACTGCTCTCTAGCCTGGGTGACAGAATGAGACTCGGTCTCAAAACAAAACAAAACAAAACTTTTTCATTATCCCCAACAAAAACTCCATACCCATTAAACAATCTCTTCTCTCCCCTCCCCACCAGTCCCTGGTAACTTCTATTCTACTTTCCATCGATATGGATTTGCCTATTCCAGCTACCTCATGTAAGTGGAATCACATAGTATGTGTCCTTCTGTCCGGCATCTTTCACTTCGTGTCCATCCATGTTGTAGCATGTATCGTTTCCCTCCTTTTTACAGCTGCATAATATTCCATTGTATGGCTATACCACATTTTGTTTTTCCATTCATCTGCTTATAGACGTATGGCTGGTTTCCACCTTTTGGTTACTGTGAGTAGGGCTGCCCTAAACACTAGTGTATACATATGGGTTGAAGTCTCTGCTTTCAACACTTTGGGATATATAACTGGAAGTAAAATTCCTGGATAACTTAGTAATTCTATGTTTAACATTTTTTGTTTCTTTGTTTTTGAGACAGCCTTGATGAGGCTGGAGTGCAGTGGTGAAAACACAGCTCACTACAGCCTTGACCTCTTGGACTCAAGCAAGTCCCCTGCCTCAGTCTCCTGAGTAGCTGGAATCGCAAGCACAGACCACCATGCCCAGCTAATTTTTGTTTACCTTTTTGAGGAACTGCCAAATTGTTTTCCATGGTCTCTGCACAATTTTACATCCCCACTGGCAATGCACGAGAGTTTCCATTTTTCCACATCCTTGTTAACACTTGCTATTTACCTTTTATTATTGTTATAGCCATTCTAGTGGGTGTGAAGTGGTAGCTCATTGTGGTGGGGCTGGAGTTTCTGTTTCTTGCAGTGAAAAGAATCCTAACATCCAGGTAACTGACAGGAGAGAGGGAATCTATCTGGACTTTACAGCCAGCAAGCTTTACACTTGCGTCTGGAACAGGCGGCACTATAGACACTTCCCTGCTATTCAGCCGCGCAGCCCTGAGTGAAACCCATCAACCTCTGCTTTGTCCTTCCCCAGTTGTGCCGGCCACACATATCTTGTGTGTAGGGCTAATGTGTACTGAAGAAGTGGCAGGTCTTATTTGCATGACATTTGATGTCTCCAAAGCACTTTCATAGATGGGTTATTTGACATTTTCTCCTCCATGAGATGAGTATACCCCTTTCTTATCAGTTTTAAATGGCTTGTTCAAGGTCGTGCCACAAGCCAGTATGAGAGCCAGGCTGACATCAAAGACACTCAGAGAGACGCTTAAGGGTAGAGCCTTAAGTTCTAAGGTACGATTTCAAGTCCACATTTCTTTCTGCAGCAAGGGGTGCGCGGAATATCGCAAGTTATGGGTTTAGAACACCTAGGGTTATATCTCTTCTTCACCATTTCTCTGTGTGTCCTTAAACAAGTCCCCTTCCTCTCTAAGTTCTGTGCCTTCATCTGTAAAATGGGGATAATGAAAGGGCCTCACAGGGTTGCTGGGAGAGTTAAATTAGACAGTATACTAAAGCATTCGGTTGGCACACATAAATGCTCAATAAATGTTAAGTTCATATTTTTACTACTCTTCATGCCAATGCACAGGAGATTCGGCCACATTCTACTGTAACATAGAAATCCATCACTAAATGTCTTATCATTCCCCTAACACCACCATTTTGTTGTTGTTGCTGCTGCTGCTGCTGTTTTTTAGTGGGGGTGGGTTTGAGACAGAGTTTCCTTCAGTTGCCCAGGCTGGAGTGCAGTAGCGTGATCTCGGCTCACTGTAACCTCCACCTCCCGGGCTCATGTGATTCTCGTGCCTCAGCCTCCCGAGTAGCTGGGATTACAGACGTGCACCACCACATCTGGCTAAGTTTTATATTTTTAGTAGAGACGGGGTTTTGCCATGTTGGCCAGTCTGGTCTCAAACTCCAGACCTCAAGTGATCCGCCTGCCTTGGCCTCCCAAAGTTCTGGGATTACAGGCATGAGCTGCCCTGCCTCACGACCCAGTCATTTTGAAACTCTGTGTCTGTGCACATATTGTTCCCTCTCCTTGAAAAGAGTTTCTCTCCTATTTCTGCCTGGCAAGCTCCTACTTAGCTTTCAAGACCCTGACCAAATGTCCCCTCCTCTGGGAAGCCTTTCTGGATTCACTCAGGCAGTGACTCATCCCACTTGTAACTCCCTTAGCATTTTGTACATATCTCTGACTTAGCAATTACCTCTTCCTACTGTGATTTATTGGGTCTTACCCCTGTAGAAAACCATCTTCCCCACCCACACTGCGAGCTCCTGCTGGGGGAGCAGGGGAAATGCACATTCACTAAACTGGCTCCAGTCCCTAGCACAGTGTCTGGACCAGGCAGAAGCTCAGAAAAGGCAAGTTAAATGGGTGGAAGGACGCATGAAGGAATGAATGAATGAAGCTCTGGGGCCCAGTTTATCCTCCTGGCTCTAAGAATTCTCCTTAAATATCACAAAACATGGGGGACCTAGCCTGCTTTTTAGTGCATCTGTCTTCCTCAGTCCCCATGCCTTTATGTTTCCTCCCAGATAAAGTGCATTGTCAGTAGGAGCCTAATCTGGATAAAGCTTCGTCCCTGAGTTGACTTCTGAGGACACAGAAAGTGTAGTGAAGAGGCTGGAAGATCTGGTTCTGTCTGCTTCGCTGACTGGGTTGCCTGGATTTTTCTCACTTCACCCCTGTCCAGAATGTGTACCATTGAAGAATCACTTCCTAAAAACGTCCCCAGGGGCTTTGCCCAGTGCACGGAGAGAATAAGCCACATCTGGACAAGAAAGAATATGGTAGCCTGAGTCCAAATGCTTAATGGTGTAGTGAAATCTGACCAATCCCATCAGCATTTTGTTTCTGTTGCTTGTTTGTTTGTTTGTTTGTTTTTTAATAGAGTCAGGGTCTTGCTGTGTTGCCCAGGTTGGAGCACAGTGGCTATTCACAGGCATAGTCATAGTGTACTACAGCCCTGAGCTCCTGGGCTCAAGCGATCCTCCTGCCTCAGCCTCCCAAATAGCTGGGACTACAGCTGTGCACCACCATGCCCATCCAGTTTCTAAAAAATAAAAATAAGCTTTGTTTTTGCGTAGAACATTATGGTTTACAAAGTGCTCTTATATATATTGAGGCCTCATTTAATCCTCAACAGTACTTCAGTGAGGTAAGCCTGGTAGGCATGAGTGGCCCAGCAGGCCAAGGAGGCCTGGAAATCGGGGCATTGGTCACCAGCTCACTATTGGCAGCCCAGTGCTGGAATCCTGGTCCTGTGACCTCCCTCCCGCAGGCTGCCTGCTGGCCGAGCACTCACTTGATGGTTCCCGAGAGCAGCACCGGATCTTGAGGGATCACTGAGAGCTTGGACCGCAAGTCCTCCAGGCCGATGCTGCAAATGTCCACGCCGTCAATGAGAATCCGGCCTGCCATGGGCTCCACCAGGCGGAAGAGAGCCATGCCCAAGGAGGACTTCCCTGTGGGGCAAGAAACGAGCAGGGCCTCAGTTTCCTGCATCTGCACTAGTGGAAGCACAGGTCACACCTGGCGATCGCACCTGACCCACTGCCCTCCATGGCCCATTCTTCATCGTTGTGAGCCCTGAAAGGGTAGGAGAGGGCTGGTGTCTCTGCTCCAGGCATACCTAATGCCATGAGCAGCTTCTTACAGCCTAGGTCAGAGGGCACACGTGGGGCCCCTGGATCAAAGCCAGCCCACAGACATGTTTTGTTTCGTACACACAATGTTAGGGTTAGTTTGTAATTCCTTGCCAGCATTTTTAAAAATCCTAGGTGTAAAAATTCAAATCGCATGTTTCTCTTGAAACTTAGTAGAACTGGCAACACTGGACCCATATACCCCCCCCAGGCAACAGCTCAGCTGGAGCTGAGCATGGCCGCTTGGTTGAGACACAGTGGCATTCTCCAGTCACCACCTGCCCTCCCCAGCCCCCGTATGTCACACCGAGACCCATGGCACTCAGCTATGTCACCTGCCAGGTGACATAGCATTGGAGGTTTCAACCCTGTTCTCAAAGATAAGCTCTGGGAGGGTAGAAGCTGTGTATCTTCTTTACCCGTAGGTTCCCAGGCACATAGTAGGTGCTCATAAATACCTATTGAATGAATATAGTCAGTAGGGTCAGAATCTACTGAGAGCTTCTCTCTGCCAGACCGTGGCCCTCTCAGGGTTTCCACCAATTGGCAGGTGGAAAATAGCAAGAGAAGAACACCCAAAAGAACATATGTGGAAGCTCTTCACCCTGCAGTGCGCGAGTGCTGGGGAGACAGAGACCAGGAAGGCTCTCATCATCCATGGGACTGCCTGGAGGAGGCAACTCTGGGGTGTCCAGGGGTGGGGGACAGGGGACAAGAACCAAGTCTGAACAGTAGCTTTCGAACAATGCAAAGAGGCAGAGGGAGGGGGACTTGGGCCAGATCTCCCAGAAGTGACAAGAGAGGAAGACAGGGAGAGAAACTGAGGAGGAGAAAGGAAACTGGGAGAGGAAAGAGGAGGAGACAGAGGCTGATGAGAGCAGTCCAGGAAGAGGGTGGGAAGGGAGGAAAAAGGGAGTCTGGATTTAACTCCTGTCCTGCTCTTCATCCTGGCAGTGCCCTGCACTGCCCCTCCAAAAGTGCTCATGCCCGGACCCTACATACCTCAGCTTAAGCAGTGGGCTCAGAGCCCAGGTATCCACAGCCTGGTACCACTGGCCCCATTATTCTGCATTCACCACCCTGTTTATTTTCTCCCTGGCAGCCACCGCAGCCTGCAGCTGTCATATTTCTGTCTTTATTTGCTGGTCTATTTAACATCTCTCTCCTCCACTGGAATCCCATGATCACAGGGACCTTGGGTTTTGCTCACCAGTGTTTGTCTAGCACAGGGACCAGCACAGCGTGAGGACCTAATACACATTTGGGGGATAACTGAGCAAACACATGCCCCCAAATAAGTCCAGTGCCGAAAGGGCAAAGGAGGAGCTGGGGATGCTCCCCCAGGAAGCTCAGCTCACCAGAGCCCGTCCTTCCCACGATGCCCACCACTTCGTTGCTGCGGATGGTCAGGTTGATGCCGTGAAGCACAGTGGGTGTGTTGTCTCTGTATTTCATGTGATAATCCTGAAATGTGATTTCCCCATGCTGTGGCCACCCCTGTGGACAACTTGTGCCTTCCATATGTAAAGGAGCTTCAGAGACACACATCTTGTTTTTGAAGAAAGAAAAGGAAATCAATAGTTATCATCCATCTCAGCCCATCCCCTGCAGGCCTGTCAGCCTCCCACTGTAGGGGGTATGACCCACCCCAGCCTGCCCTGCGCCAAGGTCAAGCCCCCTGCTGTGTAATCAGAGGAACACCCCCCACCCCCCATGCCCTAAAACACACAAAATTTTCCCCAGAAGAGTGAGAAACCTGCATAGCTAATTCCCTTGTTATTAACATATAGCAATGTTCCTGATTGACTGTGTGACTCGAAAGAAATAGAATCCAAGATAAAGACAGTAAAGGCAGCAGAGACTCACGCCTTTGGGGGGTTTCATAGCTCAGAGCCCTTGTGGAGACTTAATGTCTCTCTATCCTCATCCTATGAGACAAGCCTTTTTAGAGGCATTTACCAGGTGAGGAGATAGAGGATCCAACAACTTAAGATCAACAACTTACTTAAGATCACACAGTTTCAGGTTGGAACTCAAACCCAGATCTGCAAGTGCAGTTGTGTGTGTTGAGAGGAAAGAACACTGGAGAAGTTGGGTCTGACCACCTGGCTGCAAGCCACAGCTCTCCATGCTGGTGCCATGTCACGGCAGCATCCTGGGCAGGAAATCAGGACCCTACAATTCTTAAATTCCACTCATGCAAGGGGGCAGGAGACCTGGTTTGCAGAGGGCTCTGCCAGCCCCAGCCTGTATGATCTTAAGCAAATGTTCTGCCTGGGCCAACCTCGGTTTCCTTGTTTGAAAAATGTGGATAATCATTCAATCAACCTGATAAAATTGTTCCATGATCCCATGAGATAATCTAGGTAAAAAGCTTAGTGCCATGCCTGGCCCGTAGAAAGGTCTCAATCACAATAATAAAGAACATGATGGAGCCTCACTACGCGCTTTACGTGTTATATCATTTCAACTTTGTGATAATCTGGCAAAGCGATGCTATTGTCTTTCTCATTTCAGAGATGGGGAAAAGAGTTTGAATAAGTTGCCCAGGTTATTCCAATGATTCAAATGATAAAGCTTAGACTTGAACCCAGGAAATCTGGCTACAGAATCTGTGCTCTTAACCACCATGACATAAATGGAAGCAATAATAGGAACAAAGATTATTGTCATCATTATTATTGCACCAGGCAAACCTCTCATTTCTAAGAGGAGCAGATGATCTCCTCTTCCCCCTAGGAATGCTGTGAGGGATGTGGACAAAGTGAGCAGACAGGTGTGGAAGAGCTTCAGCAAGATGGTCAACAAAAGTCTGGGGAGGAGGGGGAGGAAGGGCCAGGAGCCTGGTGTTTCCTGGGACGGTCTCAGGGCTCTGAGGTCATGGGGCTTGTAGAGGTCACAGAAGTCATGCCCCAACTTGCATAACTCCCCACACCAGACCCAGAGCTGAATCACACCTTCATGTACTGCAGCATCCTCTCTGCAGCCATGAAGTGTGCCTCTGTCTCTGCGCCAGTCCGGGCAGCGGCCTGGAAGGTGGACGCCAGCTGGAAGGAAGGAGAAGTGTTGGGGGTCAAGAGGCTGCTGGGGTGTGCTCAGGCTCTTCAAAGCTCCTGACAACCACTGATTGCCATTGCCCCTGAGTGACCCCTGAAACTAAGATAATTTTCCTAGCAAGAATGGAGCAGAGGCCCCTGGTGCCCCCTCAGCCCACTTCTGAGTTTAGCTGCAGCTGCGATGGACAATTCTCTCCCCAGACACTGTTCCACCTCAAGTGCCCTCTGTATGTCTTTCTGCTCAAGACCTCTGCCCACATCACAGCAACCACCTAGCCTGTGCATGAGGGCATCCCGGAAACCCAGGAGACTTCAGGCTACTGAGAATGAACTTTGACTGATGGGGAACAAGAGCTAGCAGAGATAAATGCTCCCATCTCCCAGCCTTTGAGGGCATGGTCCTGGGAATATCCCATACGCTCCTCAGGAGATCCCAGGACAGTTGAGCCCTAGTGACATAGAACAGGGACCCCAATGTCAGACTTCCATGATGACTTCCTCCTTCCCCGTCTCACTTTTCTGCTCCCTCAATCCTGGTTCCTGATAGCACCTCCCAAATAAGCTGCCCGCACCCAAGTACCTGTCTCAGGTCCTGCCTTCAGGGAAACCCAGGCTAGAGGAGTGAGGGACTCTTGGGAATTGGGGGTACCAAAGATAAGGAAACTGAGGTTCCAAAAGAAGAAATTACATTCATAGAAACATCTAGAAGCTGGAGGCAGAGCTGGGGTTAGGGCCCCGGTCTATAACCTCCATTACCCTGGCCCAAGAAACGGGCAAACAGGACGTGCAGGGGGTGCTGGGTAACACATTCATCTACATTCATTCAACAAACTGGTGGATGGCTCTGTGCCAGAAGCTGGACCAGGCTCCATGTCCCAGAGTGTGGCAGATGTAAGCCTGCCCTCAAGGAGCTCCCAGCCGGATGGAAAGGCAGACAAGGCAACAAAGAATAAAGTGCAGAGGGGTGCACTCCACAACGGAGAAGCCCTGGAGAGCCACTGGGATGCACAGGAGGGGTCCTGGATGAGGGCACAGGGAAGGATTCCAGGAAGAGTCAGTCCTAGAGTGACATTTTTAAGGTGAAGTAAGATGCAGTGGGCTAAAGATGTGTGGAGAAGAGTGTTCCAAACAGAACAGCCTATGTAAGCGCTGAAAGCAGCAAATTCACAGATTACATCCAGGCACCCACAAGCTGTTTGGCTATGGCTGAAACAAAAGGGTGTGGGAGGAGGGGAAGCCCTCTGTAAGTCAGAGAAGGTGGGCACCATGATGAAATGGTGCTTAGTCTGGAAAGGAGGCCAGGGGTGGGTTGGAAGACCACTTTTCCTCCCATCCCCCAGTGTATCACACCCTGTGGGCTGCCTTGCCAGCATCATGTTCAGGTGTCTGATGGCCTTATGCTTCAGGGAAGCTTGGTTAATCCAAACTAATCACATTAATTCAACTCCTCTTGCCAGAGATTGGTTTATGGGTGGGCTCATGATGCCACTGCGGCCATTGAAGGATGAGAAGGCATCAGATGGGTGTGTTCTTGAAAACTTCTCTTTGCTTTTAAAAAGGAACAAACACATGGAAAAAGTTATCTCCTCTCCAGCCTTTGACTGTTATTGTGGGAGGATGTGTCACTTGGGGCTGCAGCAGCCATTTTGTGACCATGAATACAGACAGACTTGCAGACAAAGCTAGACTGTGGATGCCAGCACTAAAAGGTAGAATGATCAAGGGTTCTTGCTAGGCCACTAAATGAGTCAACTGAGCATAGCCCTACCCCAGCCTTCTGGTTACATGAGAGAATAAGTTCCCAGATGGTCGAGGCCATTTTGGGTTGGTTCTTTGCCTCACAGCCAGATGCATCTCTGGCATTTCCTGAGAAGCCTCTTAAGGCTACAAAGCAATGTGATGTGTGATTCCTGCCTCCCAATGCTCGAATGTAATTTTCTCAAAAGTGCATGCAGAAGTCAGTGAGGTTCTGGCTTGACTGCAGCAGAGGGAGCACATTGAGGTCAGGACCCCATAGCTGAAGTTTGGTAGACAGGAGACAGAGTTTTCGAAGGCTTCTGAACAAAGCAGTGACATGATGAAAACTATAATTAAAGATTACTCTGGTGAGAGTGTGGAAGGTGACTTGGAAAGTGCTGCAGGGCTGGGGATTGAGAAGTTATGACCAGGATGAAGATAAGATGCTTAAATAATACAGCAGACCTTGAAAAGAAAAAATGACCCTCAAGGGCCCTTTTGAAGCAGTCAGTCCCCCAGGCAGGGTTTCCCATTTGAGTCTCCGGTGGTGCAACCACCTTGGAGCAACCGCCTGCTGTGAACGGGGCACCCTGGGAGAGGCGAGCCTCTGCCTCGCTCCTTACAGGGGCTGCGCTTAAGGCAGCGCCAGCACTGGGCAAGCTTCGCCCTGAGCGTTGCCCTCCTGATCTACGTCCTGAAGCAGCAGCAGGAGGGATTTCTGGGCCTTAGTGATTCTGAATCCCCTAAGACCCTGGTGTGGTGCCTCTCCCTGAGTGTGCTGGAGGTCTGGGGGTCACTCTGCACTGGTGCATCTGTGTATATCAGAGAGAGAGAGAGAGAATGTGAGCCTGTGCACACACCTGCGTCTTACTGGCTATGGGAACATGGCCAAGTTACTTAAACTCTCTAAGCCCTAAGTTTTCTATTTGTAAGACCAGAACAATAATAGCTAATATTCATTGAGCGTTTATTGCAGGCCAGGCACTACTCTAGGTTTTCACAAGCATTAAGTCTCACATTTACACATAATCCTCACAAGGCTATTATTTTTGAAACCTTTATTATCTCCCTTTTACAGATGAAGAATCCCAGGCACAGAGAGGTTAACCAATTTACCCAAAGCCACACAGCTAATAATGGGCAGAGCCTCTTTGAACCTGGATATTCCAAACCACATGTTCTTTTTTTTTTTTTTTTTTGAGATGGAGTCTCGCTGTCACCCAGGCTGGAGTGCAGTGGCGCGATCTTGGCTCACCGCAAGCTCCGTCTCCCGGGTTCACGCCATTCTTCTGCCTCAGCCTCCCGAGTAGCAGGGACTACAGGCACCCGTCACCATGCCTGACTAATTTTTTTTTTGTATTTTTTTAACTAGAGATGGGGTTTCACCGTGTTAGCCAGGATGGTCTCAATCTCCTGACCTCGTGATCCACCCACCTCGGCCTCCCAAAGTGCTGGAATTATAGGCATGAGCCACGGCGCCCGGCCCCAAACCACATGTTCTTAACCACTTTGCTCATCTCATGCAGTGGGGTGAGCATTGAATTCCTGGAAGAGAGCACAGCCAGTGCCTGCCATTGCACCAGCTCAGTGGAAGTCTGTTTCAAGTCTTAGGCACATTTAAGTTTGAGAAGCCCTGTTCTAGGGGCCGGGCTGTGGAACCCACCTTTTAAACGACCCTTCCAGGTGATTCAGAAAGGTTTGACAGCTCAATCAGGATAGGAACGGTTAGGTACAAAGACAGCAGCCAGGAAGCCAAGAGGTCAGGGTTCTCTTACCAGTTCTGCTAACATGCATCTGTTTGGACAAGTCCTTCCCTTGTCTGGGCCTCAGTTTCCCCAACTGCACAATATGAGCATTGGACTCTGTCGCCTGTGGGCTCCCCTTCATTCCCAGTGTCCTGTGATTCTATTAAATACCTTTGAATACAGACTTCCCAATTCAGAGCTGACCACGAGGAAACAGAGCAAAGTAGCCAATTTCAGAAGGCCAAGCATGTAACTCCTAAGATCACATGTGGCCAGAACTTAAGGTGTCACTGAATACCTGAGGACCCCCTGAGTCTGCCCAGAAGCCGCAGGCAGAGGATGAGCAAAGCTCAGAGAGGGCCCACACAGAGTCACCTCCTCACCTGCAGCACGATGCTGAGAGCCATGGCTTTAAAGGAGTAGGAGGTGGAGGAAATGCCAAAAGCCACGAACAGGGCAACAGCCAAGGTCACAAGGTTGGTCAAGATCTCCAGCCTCAATGCCACCCATCGCGTGGAAGACAGAAACAACAACAGGTAGTTATTCCGCGCATCAGTCAGCCTCTTAAACCTGAGAAGGAAAGCACAGACTAAGAACCACGTGTTTGTCTGACCCAGGGTCTCCCCGGGTCTGGGTAGATATCGGCTGCTTCCTCCAGCATCCAGGTCCCCACTCCCAGCAGCAGGGCCTGATTTTTCTTTGGGGAGTTCCTCCCTACCACTTTCCCAGCCATGAATTTGGGTGCAGTTGACCTGACTCCTAACCCAGATTGAGGAGTAGGCTCTGCCAGTAAGGCCCATCCTTAGCACGCACTCCTCGCCTAACCTCTGCGACTCACTCAGAGATGGGTGAGTTACCCTAAACTGGCCACAGAGAGTGAATAAATGTCAGGACGTGTGAGTGAGTGTGGGAGTGGTTCCTTTCAGTGGGATGATGGGAGATCCGAAACTACCATTCTGCTACTAGGAGGGGAGCCTGGAGCCACCAGAGGGTCTCTGGAAGCTTAAAGGTAAAATAACACAGTGGAAGGCAGAGCAGTAAAGCCAAGACACCCGGGGAACATTAGCTGAGTCTCTGGATTAAGCCTCACTTTAAGCAAGTCCCCCTCCCCAGCCTTTTGTTATGAAAATTTTTATAAGTACCGAGAGAGTAAAAGCTTAATGAACATCTGTATACCCACTAATGAAAAATTTTTGAAGTACCAAGAAATTAAAAAGTTAGTTCCAAGAACCTCTGTATACCCTCTACCTAATTTAGCAGTTGTTACTATTTTGCCATATTTAAGTCATACTTTTAAGCTAGTTTGAATTAGTTTTTTCTGTCACTTTCAACCAATAGAGACCTACCAATTTCCAATTTTCACATACCACCATCACAGTTTTCCATATCAATCACAACCTATACTGTTAATTGATTAGTATTCTTATTTTACATGATTTATTTGAGAATGTATATTAAAAGAAACTTTACTCACAACCTTAAATTATATAAATAATGGCTTTGATACGTTAGTTGCATTTTTTCTAAAGTACATTCAAATAAAACTTTGATTATTGAAATTAAATATTCATTTACACATCAACTAAAACCATCTTACCATCTGAGTGGGCTATCACCCCAGCACAGTGGTCCTTCTGACTCACTCTGTCCATACTCTCCGAACCTTTGCATAAGATATTCCAAATTCCGTCCACCTTACCTTTCTATACTGATTGAGTCACCTCCACCTTGAGGCCTTCCCAGATTAAACAAAACAGACCCTGCCCACTCTGTGGCCCCTGTGCTCAAGCCACCTTGCTATCCTTCAAACCTACTCCCCCATCTCACAGTCTTTGCATTTACTGTCCCCTCTGCCTACAGAGGTCCTGCCCACATAACTCCATAGCTCAACCCACACTTGATTTAGATCTCTGCTCAGGGTCCTTTTCTCTGAGATCTTCCCCAACAACAGCTCCAATCCCTCCAGTCTCTCTTTGTCTGCGTGTCTTGGTATATACCTTGGGGCAGGGTTCTCAGTGTGGGCTGAGCGAATGCATCGCTCCAGGATCCCTTCAGTCCTAGAGTCTGCACAGACCTTGAGTGGTCTATAATGCCACTGAGAGAGCAGGTGCACAGTTCATCCAATATTCCAGCTAACTGAGCACATACCATCTCCCAAATGTGTGTCCAAGTCTTACCCAGGCTTCAAGGCCAGCTCAGATGCCACCTCCTCCTGAAAGCCTTCTCTGATCCCCCCAGGCCACCTCCTTCCCCTCTGAATTCCCAAGTAGTTTATCTGCCCCTCTTTGATGCCATCTATCTTCTTCAATCATGTATAATTACAAAAACATGTGCCTGTTTCTCCCTTTTCCACCAGACTATGAACTTCTTGTAGGTGAAGACCGTGCTTGATTATCCTCTACAAACAGATAACTTCATGTTACACCATTAAACCTCAACAACAATCATAGGACTTGTTTGCTTGTTTGTTTCAACATTTAGGAGGCAAATCTATGGCATGAGTAGTGAAGGAAGTTCTGTTATTTAGAAAGCTATTGTTCCTTATTGTTTTGTTAAAGTTAGATATTTGTTTGGAAGTGAAAGAAATAACATAATGCAAGATGTGTTTGCACAGTAATGCACCCTATCATTAAATGTATGTATACATATATCCATATATATACACACACAATATATCCAAGGCCTTTAAAGTTTACAAACATTTTTCCTATTATTTACATTTTTCATTATTATAAATGAAAGAATGGCTCAGCAGTTTCTGGAGGCTCAGAGAAATAAGTCCATCGAACAATGTGCTCTGGTGCTTTTGAGGATGATGCCATTCCCAGATGCTCCATTCTTTCCCTGATCCCCACCACCCCTGTGGTTCCATCATTCTCAAATGGCAGCAGAAGGACTCACTGGCTGATGAAGTCTTCAGTTTTTCCATAGACATGGATGGAGCTCAGGCCTTGCAGAGAATTGAGGATGTGGGAGAATAAAGGGGACCGGCTGTAGTTCTCCAGTCTCTTGAACACACCGATGGCCTTCTTGAACATCCTGCATAGACAGTGGAAGTAAGGGACCTGGACCGTCCACCTCTGGGACCATCTAGTCTGGGTTGGTCCCAGCCTTGCTCCCCAAGTCACAAGCAAAAAGAACCTACTCACATATAATAAATGAAGCAAATAACCATGATTGTGGCTCCCATTAACAGGATATATGGAGACAGCATACTGATAACCAACAGGATGGCGATCACCAGCAAGGACAGGACCATGAACTGCTCTGAAAAGATGGGCAAGAGCTGGTCCAGCTCTTCCAAGTCCCCTGCGAAGCAGTTCAAGAGCCGGCCTATTGGGATGGTGTCAAAGAAACTCATGGGGCAGCGGAAAACCTGCAGGGACAAAATCAGTGTGGACCATGAGAGAAGCTGCAGGCCCTCCTCAAGATTGGATGAAGATGTCTATTACCCTTGACTCTAAAGAGCCATGGGATGTGATCCCAGGGGTCTCCAGGGCAGGCAATGTAGAGCAATGGTTTAAAAGCACGGATGGGCTCCATGGCTACCTGACTCCTCCACCTACTGCTGTCTGACCTCGGGCAAGTACTAAGCTCCTCTGAGTCTCAAGGTCCTTGTTAATGAAATGGTGATGAAAACGATGCTTCATAGAGTTGTAGTGAGGATCACACAACTCCTCAAATATACTAAACACTGAAGTGTATAATTTAAAAGGGTGAATGTATGGTATATGAATTATATCCTGTAAAGCTATTAGAGAGAATACATTGAAAATGCTCAAAGCAGTGCCTCCCCCGAGGTAGGAGGTAAGACTTGACTCTGGAGGCGGGGTTTGAACGCCAGACCAAATTGAGGACTAGCTAAAACAGGGGCAGGGTGGAAGCCACTTTCCATAAGACAGGCCTACCAGTGTGTCATGTCAGTTTACCACTGCCATGGCAACATCCAGGAGTTACCGCCCCTTTCTGGGTCATCAATGACTTGATGACTTGGAAGTTGCCACCCTTTTCCTAGAAACTTCTGTATAAACTGTCCCTTAATCTACATGTAATGAAAAGTAGGTATAAATATGACTGCAAACCTGCCCTGAGCTGCAAGTGTCAGCACACTGCCTACGGGGTAGCCCTGCTCTGCAGGGTCAGTCATAGAGCTGCAACACTGCCAGAACTGCAACACTGACACTTCAGTAAAACTGTTTTCTTCTACCCTACCACTGGCTTGCCCTTGAATTCTTCCCCAAGCAAAGCCAAGAACCCTCATGGACTAAGCCCCATTCTGGGGTTTGCCTGCCCTGTATCACCCTCAGTAGGCATTCTATCCATACCAGCTCTTATGATTTTCTACAGATGGGACCATTTTCACTCAGGACTGCCGAAGATTAGCAGCAGCAATCCCACTGTGGTTGCACACGATTTGGACTCTTGGATCAAATTTAGCCATAACTGCCCCCTTCTTGAAGGTGGTACCTCCAAGTTGATCTCTAACAGCCAGTGGGCATGAGGCCTTTCAGAGATCAAAGGACATTTCAAACCACAAGGTAGGCTCTAACAAAAGCATTTCGTTTGGTGTCCTTGTTTTGCAGATGAGGAAACTGAAGATTGCAGAAGAGGAAGTGGCTCTGTAACTTATTTGTTACCCAAGTGGTTAATGGCAAAACCATGATCCAATTAGGCCTTCTGAGGCTTTCCCAAGCCTGGCACAGTCACTCTTCACAGAAGGCAATTTCTTAAAGATTCATGGCACTGACAAAATGACCACCTACATTTCCCCATGTACTTCTCAAGCTATAATGCAAGAAGTAGAAATGAAGAGAAGTCAATGGCATCTATTAAAGTCAAACTCACGGAAAGAGGAGGGAAGGACATTTTGACTACTAAATGTAATTATTTGAGCCATGAACTGTTCCCTATAGCTGCTCTCATTGCAAATGCATGGATACTGCTGACCAAGTGTAGTTCTCATGTATGTTTGCTGTCTAGCTGGTGGGGTAGTGAGAGTCGGAGGGGCAGATTTAGGGCCACCTTGCTTTTTCTGCCTCTAAAATGCCTTCAGTTTTATTTCCAGAATGTTTTGTTAAATACTTGAGCTAAAGTAACCAGAATTGTCATGATCCCTCAGAGGAATCAAAGAGCAAAAGGGTCACTCCTTCAAGGACTCTGAGCACACCTTGCGGGTGCGAGGCATGGCGGGGTTGTGGAGGAGACACAGGAACGGACCTCATTTCCACTGTGGGTGAGGAAGTGCATCTGTGGAAGCCCAGCATTACTCTGGATTAGGGACCAATGGTGGTGACAAAGGGAAAAGGGTTTTGGTTTCTGATTGTCTTCTAAGTATCAAAACGATCTGGGGTTGTTCTTGTTTGTTCATTTTTGCTTCATTTTTTTCTGTTGTGCTTGCAGTTGAGCGAATTTTTTCAGATTTATCCTTTACTTGTGATTCTTTAAAACTACAAAGACAAATTTAAAGTTTAAAAAGCCACGAAAGGACGGGAAAAACGAAAATATCTTAAATACGAAACACATTTTCATGGAAAGAAACTTGAACATTTCTCAAAATTAAAATACAAAGTGTCATGTAGAGGCATGGGCACTGGATATTTCTAGAATCTTGGAATGTGCCATCAAAAGAAACTCAGAGACCACCTGGAGGGCTGAGGGCCACCCCCAGAGGCCAGGTGGGAAAGTGTCAGGCCTCAGGTAGAATGTCCCCCTCCTGCTTTCTGATTCTGCCAAGCTTTACCTGAGAGGTAGGGAAAAGCTTTGTCTCACCCTGCCAAAGTTGAAACACTTGATGGCAACACAATTTGCATTCAGTCTACAAGGAACGATGGGCCACTCCTCACCTCCCGTGTCTCCAAGTCAAAACCCCCACTCCCACCTCTGAGATCAGCCTTCTAGAACTCCATTCGCCTCCCAGAAGTGCTCTGCTTTTGTTCACCTTCAGTCTCCTGGTCTTGAGCTGGCTAAATCTGATTCCTCCTTCAAGGAGAGAAGCTCCCAAGAAGGCTTTCTGGACTCTCCCCACTTTCTTCCCCTGCCCTCAAGCTAAGACAAGGTGCCTCTTACATTCTCATGGCCCTGTGTGCCCCATCCCATTTTCTTGTCCATCTTCTCCATTAGACTATACACCCATGATGGCCCAAATCCTACCTGCACTGTGCATTCTCTGATGTGAGCCCCATGGCCACTGCAGAAACTGGCACATAGTAACACTTAGTAAGTGAAGGAGAGGAATGACATTTCCAAGAAGCAATGTGATACCACAGACAATTTGGGGTGTGTGTGTGTGTGTGTGTGTGTGTGTGTGTACATATATATATATATATATATATTTTTTTTTTTTATGAGATAGGGTCTCAGTGTCTCCCAGGCTGGAGTGCAGTGGCATGATCTTGGCTCACTGCAACCTCCACCTCCCTGACTCAAGCGATCCTCCTTGATCCTCAGTCCCCCGAGTACCTGGGACTACAGACACAAGCCCCCATGTCCGGCTAATTTTTATATTTTTGGTAGAGACAAGATTTTGCCACGTTGCCCAGGCTGGTCTTGAATTCCTGAGCTCAAGCAATCCACTCACCTCGGGCCTCCCAAAATGCTGGGATTCCAGGCGTAAGCCACCGTGCCCAGCTGACAAACAATCTAACCAAACACATATTCCAACTTTAACATACGTGAGATTTCAGTATCCTCATATGTAAAATGAGGATAATATCCACTTCAAAGAGAACTCAGGGCAATCATAAGCAACTCTGTACGTGACCATGCTCAGCCAGTGGAGGCCAGCGTTGCTGTGGCCCTCCATCAAGGGACACTGAGCTCTTACAACCAGACTTCCAGCAGCGGGAGAACTCCGCCACACCTTCGTCACTCCCTCCTCATCAAGCAGCCCGGTTCACCCAGCTGCAACGACGACATTTTAGAAAAGGCAAAGCTATGAAGAGAGTAAAAAGGATCAGTGGTTGCCAGGAGTTTGAGGGTAGGGAGGGAGAATGAATAGGTGGGGCACAGGGTTTTGTTTATGGCAGGGGAACTATTCTGTACTGTGGATACATGTCATTATACATTTATCAAAACCCATAGAATGCACAGCACAAAGAATGCACCATAAGGTGAACCGTGGACATTCGTTAATAATAATAATTAATAATGTATCAATATTGACTCATCAATTGTAACAAACGTCCCATGTTAATGCAAGATGTTAAGAATAGGAGAAGTGGGCCAGGTGCAGTGACTCACAACTGTAATCCCAGCACTTTAGGAGGCTGAGATGGGCAGATGACTTGAGCCCAGGAGTTCAAGTCCAGCCTGCGCAACATGGCAAGACCTGTCTCTACAAAAATACAAAAAATACAAAAATTAGCCAGGCGAGGTGGTGTGCGCCTGTGGTTCCAGCTACTCGGAGGTTAAGGTAGGGAGGACTTCTTCAGCCCAAGAGGTTGAGGCTGCAGTAAGCTGTGATCACACCACTGCACTCCAGCCTGGGTGATAGGCAGGTAGATGAGAAATCTCTGTACTGTCATCTCAATTTTTCTGTAAACCAAAAGTGCTCAAAAAATAAAGTTGTCTGGGCATGGTGGCTCACACCTTAATCCCAGCTACTTAGAAGGCCAACGTGGGAGGATTGGTTTAGCCCAGGATTTTGAGACCAGCCTGGGCAACATAGCAAGACCCCATCTCTACAGATAAATAAATAATTAAAGTCTACTAATTTTAAAAAAATAGGCCGAGTATGGTCGCTCATGCCTGTAATCCCAGCACTTTGGGGGGCTGAGGTGGATGGATCACTGGAACCCAGGAGTTTGAGACCACCTTGGGCAATGTGGTGAAACCCAGTCTCTACAAAAAATACAAAACTTAGTCAGATCTGGTGGCATGCGCCTGTATTCCCAGCTACTTGGGAGGCTGAGGCAGGAGGATCGCGGAGGTTGCCGTGAGTGGAGATTGTGCCACTCACTGCACTCCAGCCTGGGCTACAGAGCTCTAAAAAATAAAAAAATAAAAATGAAGCTGGGCAAGTTCGGAGCTTACCCTTCAGCCCCACCCAGCACCCAGGCCCATACCTTGTTGAAGAGCTTGTTGTGCAGAGCCGTGGATGCCTTCCTCGTGACCTTGGTGAAAATCCCTGAGGAGCAGACCCCCACACAGATGAGGAGCAGGGTGTTGAGCGCACACACCAGCTGGTAGAAGGACAGTTGAGGATTGTCTGCCAAGTTGCCCGAGTCTGCCGTGGTTCCATTGCTCTCTTGGCTGCTATTGGTCTTCAAGAAAGAACAGGGGGTCAGACTGCAGGTGTCCAGGGGGAAATTCAGTGGCAGGGAAAGCCTTCTCCCTGGGGCCACGTGAGACTCCATGGCTGGTAGAAGGTGAAGTTGTTTGCCCAAACCTCCCTGCTCAGCGCTTGGCTACTCTCTTTTGCCCTTCATTCCCACCGCCCTGCCCTGCACTAGGCCCTCAGAGTCTGCCCTGTGGACACTGCAGCAGCCAGGCCCTTGCACACGCTCTGCTGCGATGCAGCGAGAAGCTTGGAGACGTGATTTCCCGAAACCCCTCCTGGCATGGTTTCAGGCTAGATTCTGCCAAGGAGAGGCACCTACAGGGAAACAGAAAGGTGGAAGATGAGAAGCCAGCACGCTCAGTGGCAACTGTGGGCAGGAGCGTGGGGTGTGGGGTTTTTCCAGAGGCTGGAAGCCATCCTGGGAATCACCCACTTCAGTTCAGCTGAGATCCCTGATGGCTGCTTCCCCTCCAATGGTTGACTGAGCCTCTAATTCCCTATATTAAATCCTCTGAAGCTCTAAATACTTAGAGTGGCTTCTGCTCTCCTGACCCAAACCTCCTGGTACACGATCCAGAAATAAACCACATGAAGCACTGTGGGGAAAGCATGGCTTCGATTAAGGGCACCAAGTTCAAGTCCCAGCCCTGTCCTGTCCTAGGGCAGGTTCTTCATCCTCTCTAGGCACAGGGTCCCCTTGGGAAAATGGAGACAGTGGAACTTGCCTCAGAATGTGGGTGGGGAGATTAGTGAAGTAACTTGACACAGTGTGGCCGGTTGTGGCTCCCAGCTCACAAGACCAGAAGTATATTTTAAATAAATCATAGTGTGGAGGCCAGCCTGGAGCTAAAGGAGACAGTTACTGCAGTGGAATGGAAAGATTCTTGGGGCACTGTCTGGGGATATAAATCTCTTGGTTTTCCAGTAAGACTGATCAGGTGACCACTCATTCTACGAAATCAGGAGGCCTGTGCGGGAGAACCCCAGAGTCCTGGCTCCCCATGGTTCTCTCTGGAACACCAGCTCTGGGCTTGTCATGTGGGTCCCAAGCCATGCTCTGGCTCTTGTGGTCTCAAGGAGCAAGAAGTCACCACACCTCACTCAAGTCCATAGAAACACAGCCCACCCACCTCATGGCACTCACCCCTGAGCCCTGCTCCAACCAGTAGCTCAGCCACCAGAAGCTGAAGATTGTGAAGAAGATGATCAGCACCATGAAGAAGAAAACTATGCAAGAGACCACGTAACCTGGGAGGGAGACAGTGGTGATGTACAAGTGCCACAAACAGGTGCGAGGCAACTGCTGACTCAGCTGCTCAGCCATCCCTGTCTTTGAGTGCTTGGAAACCCTTGAGCCCCACCCACTGTGGACACCTTGGAGGAATGGGAAGAGCTGGGTTCCAAAGTCAGGGAGCCCTGGGTTCAAATCCTGGCTCCACCACTTCCAAACCGTGTGACCTTGGACAAGGTACCAAATGTCAGCAACATGCCACTTCTTTACCTATGAAATAGTGATAACCTTACCAGCTTCAGAGCCATGCTGAAGATGATATGAGATAATGTGTGTCAAGCACTCAGCCCAGTGCCTGGCACAGGGCAGTGTTCTAGAGAAGTTCGTTCACCTTATGCAGGTCCTGCAGGTTCAGTTTTATAAGTAACAATAACAGCTACCTGTTATGTGGTACGTACTATGTACTATCATGTGCTACATGCCAGGAATAGTACTAAATGTATGCAATATTTCTGAATTAGTAATTCCTATCCCCATTTTCAAGAGTGCTATTGTGTGAATGTATGTGTCTCTCCAAAATGTTGAAACCAAATTCCCAAGGTGATGGTATTAGAAAGTGAGGCCTCTAGGAGGTGACAACCATGAGGATGGAGCCCTTATGAATGGCATTAATGCCCTTAAGAGGCTTCAGAGAGCTGCTTCCCTGGTTTTTTGTTCCTTTCACCATGTGAGGATACAACATTTATCCCCTCTAGGGACGATGGAGGACGCAGCATTCAAGGCGCCATCTTGGAAGTAGATACTGGGCCCTCACCAGACACCAAACTTGCCAGCACCTTGATCTTGGACTTCCCAGCCTCCAGAACAGTGAGAAATAAATGTCTGTTCTTTATAAACTACCCAGTCTAATATATGTTGTTACAGCAGCACAAATAGGCTAATAAAATGAGAAAACTGAATCTGAGAGGGGAGCTACCTTGCCCAAACTCGCAGAGTTGGTGAGTGGCAGAGCTGGGATTTGAAGCAGTTAAGGGTGGCAAAAGGCAGGGTACACTCCTTCTTGGGGCACTGCTTCCTGCTCTAGCACTCCTCTCACCTATTTATGCTCACATGTCCCATGCCTACAGTCTTTTCCCAAATTCTACCCTTCCTTCAAGGGTTGTCTCTTCTTTGATGAGATTTGAGATTCCCTGGCCACAGAGATCTCTCTCACCATCTGATGGAAGCAATGTCTTAATTCTCCAGCTAGATTTCAGCGATGGTTCTTAGATGACTTTATGCCCCCTCCCCTCTAGAGCTTGGCACAGGGCCTGGAACATAGTAGGCACTTTGTAAATACAGATCAATGTATGCTGCTAGATCCATTCATGCATTTCACAAGCATTTGCTGTTCCCTGCTCTGTCTGGGCAGGCCCTGGGTTACTCCTTGCAGGATACCCATGGTGGACAGGGTGGGAACAGTGTCCTGTGTATGCAGCCTACCTCTTCCTCCCCCAGGCATGCAGACAGGAGACATCTTACACAAGGGTCAGCTTCCAATGTCAACGATGCATAAAAAGTTTCATGGAGTAAAAATTACTCTCAAAAATCTCTTAAATTACTTGATAAGTACAGCACCATATATTGAGTTTTGTGTTTACAACATTGTACAGTAAATATACATGATATACACCATTTAAGAAGGCAGTAGCTTTGAACTTCTAATTGCCTTCTACCTGCCTTAAGAAATAAAAATTAAGAAATTCTAAATCACACCAAAATAAAAGTCCCACCACTGTGACCTTATGCGATGTGGCTGCTATTTTCTATCCAATTCTATTTCATGTCTTTCAGTGCTGCTCATGATAAACTCAGCTGATTGCAAAACCCACTAAGGGAGCAGAGCCCAGAGTTTGAAAAACACTGAAATAATGAGGCAGGATGCGGTGGCTCATTCCTGTAATCCCAGCCCTTTGGGAGGCTGAGATGGGAGGATTACTTGAGGCCAGAAGTTCAAGACCAGCCTGGTCAACATAGCAAGACCCCATCTCCATTCTTTTTAAAAAAATTTTTTAAACTAAAAAAATAGAAAAACACTGAAATAATGAGTATACATGAAAATATAACTTCCAACCTTGGCTTTGATGGTAGAGTTGCTATAACTGAGTAGAGTTTGGTTTTGCAAGTTAGGCCAATAAACACCATGGCTCCTCTGGACCTCTCTACTTCACATGACCTCACATGTTCTAATCTGACCCAGTTTCAGGGATAGGGCTGCTCCAAGAGACAGCCCTGGGCTGGCATGGGAACCATACCTCCAGCTGCCTGGATGTAGTGGTGGTAGACCCTCCAACTCAAGGAGCCTTCTTTTATCTCCTCCTCCTGTGTGAGCTGATGCTCCGGCACTGGGTCAGAGTAGAAGAAGAGAAAAATGGTATGCCTGCCAATCACATGATCTCCTTCCTTCTGTCTCTGGCTTCGATCCTGGGCCAGCTTTTCACCTTCTAGCTTCAGTGTCCCACCTGCGTCTAAGGTTTTTCATGGAAGACCCTGCTGAAAGAAACCTTTGACCTGGGCTCCAGAGCCTGGAAAGGGATCCATCCCTAACCATTCAATCAACTCTGGAGGGACTGCAGGGTCTCCTGTGTATGATGGGCTGAGAGAAATGCAGGAAAGAATGAAGAAAACCACCTGGGACCAGAAAACCTGGGTTTCAGAACTGTCACTATGACACTGTGCAACATCAGGCAAATCACTTAACCCTTCTGTTCACTCGTCCAAAAAAATGGAAAGCTGAGAGGGTTGCTAAGTTGCCCTGCAGCCATACACTTCTGAGATAATGCTTCACAAAACAGCCCTGACCAGCCCAGGTGGACTCTTGACTTTGAGCTTGGCCTGAAAACCAGTACCTGGAGATGCCCATAGATGTTTCTGATGATAATCATAGCCATCACGACAGTGACTGTCTGCTGCTGCTGCCTGCTATTCTCCCTTCTAGTAACAACAGCCCAGTATTTCCTGGGGAAGAGTGCTCTTTCTCTGGAATTTTAATCCTGAGGGAAATTAACACCAGGATGGAAATTTTTGGAGTAGGTTTTCTTCAAAAAGACTCAATTGGTGGCTGGGTACGGTGGCTCATGCCTATAATCCTAGCACTTTGGGAGGCCGAGGCGGGTGGATCACTTGAGGTCAGGAGTTCGAGACCAACCTAGGCAACATGGTGAAACCCGGTCTCTACTAAAAATACAAAAATTAGCCGGTGTGGTGGTGTGTGCCTGTAGTCCCAGCTACTTGGGAGGCTGAGGTACGAGAATTGCTTGAACATGGGAGGCAGAGGTTGAAGTGAGCCAAGATCGTGCCACTGTATTCCTGCCTGGGCAACAGAGCAACACTCTGTCTAAAAAAAAAGACTCAGTTGGAGACGGGAGCCTACAATGTGACAGGCCCTGTGTGGGGTTCTTCCCTATATCTGACCTCATCTAATCTCCACTACAACCCTGTGGAGTTAAGTACCATGATCTCCACTTTTGCCGAGAGTTCAGAGAGGTTAAGTTAGATGGCCAAGGTCACACAGCTTAGTAAGCAGCAGAGCTGGGATTCAAATCCAGAACTGTCTTACTCGAAAAATGGAAGTCGTTCCCTTCTACTACTCTGCCCCAGACAAGAGCAAGGCCATGAGCTTCCAGACATCAGGGACTAAACCCAATTCATTTCTGATCCCTAATACCTTTGCTCTCAATATTTACTGTCTTCCAGTGTGTAAAGAATGAGTGTCTACATGCCTGGCCAAGCCTTAAATCTGTGTCATTCAGAGCCAAAGCTACCTCCTATCCTGCCTCTGCTGTACACCCTCAGCTGTGCCCCCCACAACACTCACTTCCTGGATCCTTCAGGCCTCCTGCCCACCAGTCTCTACCCCATGGCCCTCAACTACTTGGATCTGAACCCTGTGTATGTAAATGCTTAGGGTCTCAGACACTGAGGGTCATGGCCCAATCTGGGGTCTAGGAGGAAACACTGGGACGTCTGGAGGACCCAGGCAGGCATGCAGACATTCTTGTCCTGTCTCCCACACCATTACCAGCATTTCCGTTGAGAGACTCTTCCAAGGAGGCGGCCAGAGCCTGACTTTCTACCTGTGGCTTCTCTGCTATCTTTGCTGTGTCCTGCAACATGACCTGGGGAGAGAGCACAGGCCCTGAGTGCACGTGCGTCCACGATGGGGAGTGAGGGCGGCGGGGCGGGACTCACCGATGTGGCTTCTTTGTGCATCTTCTGGATAAGTTGGGCATATTTCCCCTTTTTCTGCATTAACTCACTGTGAGTTCCGTTTTCACAGATTTTTCCATTTTCCAACAAAATGATCTGGTCACAAAATTCTAAGTACTGGACAGTCAGAAGAAAGAAAGCCTTCAGTAAGCACAGGGAAAGATGTTTGATTTTACTATTCACCAGGAAAATGTAAATTTAAATCACGATAAAATATTATTTCATACCAACAGATGAGCAAACATTTCAAAGTTGGCCAACTCAAGTGTCGGTGGTGATCTGAGGTAAAAGGAACTCTCCTTAACTATCAGGAGGACTGTAGTTAAGTTAAGGAGAGTTCCTTGGAGAACTACTTTGGAGAACAATTTGACCTATTCAGTAACATGGAAGATTTTTGAAGTTTATGAACCAATGATTTGACTCCTAAAACTCTACCCGAAAATACTCTCAAACATGTGTACAAAGATACATGTAGAAGGATGTACACGGAAGTATTTTTTTCTTTGTAAAAGTGAAAAATAAGAAACAATTGTTCATCCCGGAGAAATAAATTCTGGTATATTCAGATATTGGAATGCTATACCAATGAGAATTTAAATAAAGTTATAAAGCTGGGTGGAGTGGCTTACGCCTGTAATTCCAGCACTTTCGGAGGCCGAGGTGGGCAGATTACAAGGTCAGGAGTTCGAGACCAGTCTAGCCAACATGGTGAAACCCTGTTTCTACTACAAATACAAAAATCAGCCAGGTATGGTGGCGTGTGCCTGTAGTCCCAGCTACTCCGGAGGCTGAGGCAGGAGAATTGCTTGAACCTGGGAAGTAGAGGCTGCAGTGAGCTGAGACTGTACTGCTGCACTCCAGCCTGGGCTGGAGTGAGACTCTGTCTCAAAATATATACATATATATCTTTATATAATATATTTATATATATATACATAAAGTTACAAGTATCAACATGGAAGATCTCAAAAAACATAATGTTGAGGGGAGAAAAGGAAACTACCAAAGGGCACAGAAAGTAAAAAATAAATTCCATAAAATTCTATAAAGATAAAAAATATGCAAAAGGAATTTCTTCTTGTCTAGAGATTCATGCATATGCTGTAAAAGTATGAAGACATGCATGGAAACAATAAACAATAAAGTCAGGAGAGCAGAAAGGAGGAACTGCAACAAAATTGGAGAGTGGAATCAATGTTTTATTGTTTAATCTGGGCGGTAGATACATGGGTTTTATTAATTATTTTCTAAACCTTGTTTAGGTTTTAAATATTTTATACCAAAAAAAATAGTAAAGCAAAAATAAGGAGCGAGAGAAAAAGAAACAGAAGAAGAAGGGGGAGAGAAAATAATAAGGCACTGTGGCCAATGCCATATGTGAAAATACTCAAGGGAAAATGACCCAGGAGAAGCAGCACCAGAAGCAGTCATTGCACTGCGCTCATCGTCGGTAAGAAAACACACTGAGGTGGCTCTCAATCTAAGAACGGGAGACTTGCGGGATTCTTTTCTGACAGATTGGCTTCTTTTTCTTTTCTTTTCTTTTTTATTGATTGATTGATTTTCTTTGAGACAGGGTCTTGTTCTGTTGCCCAGGCTGGAGTGCAGTGGCACTATCACAGCTCACTGCAGCCTTGACCTCCAGGGCTCTATCCTCCCGCCTTGGCCTCCCCAGTAGCTGGGACCACAGATGCACCACAACACCCGGCTAATTTTTTAAATTTTTATAGAGATGGGAGGTCTCTCTAAGTTGCCCAGGCTGGTCTTGAACTCCTGGCCTCAAGCAGTCCTCCTGCCTTGGCCTTCCAAAGTGCTGGGATTACAGGCCTCCCAAAGTGCTGGGATTACAGGCATGAACCATCGTGCCGGGCCTGTTTTCATTTTTTATAACTTGAAAAGCAGGGGTCTATTCATAAAATTTTGAAGATAAAGGAGACCATAAAATTTGTTCTTAATTTTTACCAGCACAAAAATCTTCTACCAGTCTGTTTGCTCTGTGTGGAAAGCGAGGAAATCCAAGTTTTTTACAGCCCTCCCCAAATATGGAGTCTAGCCTGAGATGAGGACAGGTGCTGGGAGGCTGTCACTGAATCACACTCTGAAATGGCAGAAGCTTGAGGATCTACGTTATCCATCAATCACAGTCGGAGCCCTGGAGGGGTTCTCACCTGCAGCTGGTGGGTCACCAGGACGACCGTCTTCCCCCTAAGTGTCTTCTTAATGCACTCCTCAAAAATGTGCTTCCCCACATGGGCGTCCACAGCAGACAGGGGGTCATCCAGCAGGTAGAGTTGACGGTCGGAGTAGACAGCGCGGGCCAGGCTGATCCTCTGTTTCTGCCCCCCAGAGAGGTTGAGGCCCCGCTCCCCGATCTGCAGACAGGCAGTAAAAGGCACCATGTCCAGAGAGCAAGCACAGCCAGGTGCGCTCAAATGGGTGCGCAGATGTAGCAGACAGAACTCCCTCAGTACAGACCAAGATATGCACACACTCCAGGATACCTGATAATTTGGCATTCCGGACTTAAAAATACATAATGTATCTCACTCTTATGTGGGAGCTTAAAAGCTGATCTCATGGAGGTAGAGAGTAGAATGATGGACACCAGAGGCTGGAAAGGATTTTTGGGGGTAGGGAAGGGGGGTGAGAATGAAGAGAGGTTGGCTGATGGACACAAACATCAAGTTAGATAGAAGGAATAAGTTCTAATGTTTGATAGCAGAATAGGGTGACTATAGCCAACAACAAAGTATTGTATATTTCAGCAGAGCTAGTAGACAGGAGTCGAAAAGTTCTCAGCACAATAGAAGTGATAAATACTCAAGGTGCTGGGTACCCTAAATGCCCTGACCTGATCATTACATATTCTACAGATATAACAAAATAGCACAGGTACCCAAAAAACATGTACAAATATTATGCATCGATAAAAATATTTTTCAAAACGTGGTTAGTAGGAGATGAATAAATTGCTTCTCAATTAATTAAAAATCTTGTAACTCTCCATGTATCCCCTGAATCTAAATTTAAAGATACACAACTTTTAAAAACTTGTAACTCTTACTTAGATACAATTTTTCTAAACCTATCAACTTCTAGGAGGCAAACATTAAACTATTAAAAATTCAGATAATAAAATAAATCACTCATTCCCAAGTAAGAGCACTGTCTCACATATTATTCTGGTTTTATGTATTTGCTTTTTTGAGGCAGGGTCTCCTCTGTTGCCCAGGCTGGAGTGCAGTGGCACCAGCAATCATGGCTTACTGCGACCTCCGCCTCTCAGTCTCAAGCGATCCTCCCATCTCAGCCTCCTGAGTAGCTGGGACTACAGGTGGTGCCACCACACTCAGCTAATGTTTTTAAACTTTTCTTTTTTTTTTTTCTTTTTTTTTTTGTAGAGATGAGGTCTCACTATATTGCCTAGGTTGGTCTCAAACTCCTGGGCTCAAGCAATTCTCCCACCTTAGCCTTCCAAGGTGCTGAGGTTACACTGGACCTGGCCTTATTCAGGTTTTTAATCTCCATTGACAGCACCTGTCAACTTGTGGGACCATTGGCCTGGATTAGGGGTGTCATCAAAGACTATTTGCACTGTGTGCACCCACTCAACAGACCAGAGCTGGAATGGCTGCAAGGAGCTTTACTGACGCTGGAAGGACCATCTCACAGGGCACCTGCTGTGATAGGAGTTGAGGGTGAAAACCCAAGTTACTGAGCATGTTTTGCAGATTAGCGCTCCAGGCAGCCGCCAGCTGGCCCATCCCTCCTTCAGGCTCTGAGGAAGTGGGAGCTGGAGTGTAAGTCCTAGTTCCTGTTCTATCCTGACTGCTTGAAGTCTCTGTAGAGAAGAATCAGAGTTGAAATGGTGGCAGAGAAACCTCCTGTCCCTGCCGTGCTTCCAGGTCACCACTGTGTGACCTTGGACAACCTGCTTGATCTGGCCAAAGCCCAGTTTCCCCATTCACTCATTTACTTATACATCAAACACTATTCAATGCCTACTGTGCTCTTACAATAGTAGTTATCACTTACTCTAGGCCGGGCACTAGTCAAAGCACTTTGTATTAACTCATTTAAACCTCAAAGCAATCCGATCAGGTCAGTACCCTTATTTATGCCATTTTACAGATGAGATCTTGTTCTTCCTATTGAAGAAACAACCTTGAATATGATCATTGAGCTCTCTGCCATCAAAGATTTATAGTCCCAGCTTTAAAAGAAGAAGAATAGGCCAAGCGCAGTAGTTCATGCCTATAATCCCAGCACTTTGGGAGGCCGAGCTGGGTGGATCACATGAGGTCAGGAGTTTGAGACTAGCTTGGCTAACATGGCGAAACACTGTCTCTACTAAAAATGCAAAAGTTAGCCGGGCCTGGAGGCACATGACTGTAATCCCAGCTACTCAGGAGGCTGAGGTAGGAGAATCTCTTGAATCTGGGAGGTGGAGGTTGCAGTGAGTTGAGATCACCCCACTGCACTCCTGTCTGGGTGACAGAGAGAGAACGAGATTCCCCTTCAAAAAAAGAAGAAGGAAGAAGAAGAAGGGGAAGAAGAAGAAAAAGGGGAAGAAGAAGAAGAAGAAGAAGAAGAAGAAGAAGAAGAAGAAGGAGAAGGAGAAGGAGAAGGAGAAGGAGAAGGAGAAGGAGAAGGAGAAGGAGAAGGAGAAGAATTACTTAAAAACTACCCTTCTGAGGTTATTGAGATTATTTTGACTCTCACCTAAGACACTATATTCAAGTCACTAGAATAGCACCTTGCATGTAGTAAGTGTTCAACAGACTGAGCTATTATTAGACCATTAAAATCAAGAAGGCAATGCCACTTTTATCGTGGGTGAAGGTCGTATGTGTATTAAGGTGACTGCAGATGTGAAAGACTGTGAACTATCAGGGAAGTGTTACAGCCAGAAATTGCCCCTGCGGGTCATGGCTGATGTTGCACTGGCTGGAGTGGGGCAAGGGTGATGGGGGTGGGGTTCTCATCTTCACAGGGTCTCCGCTCTTGCTTCAGAAGAAGGAGCTTGAGGTCAGCTCTCCACCTCTGTGGGGTAAGGTACCCCCTTTCCTTTCCAGGTGCCTCTATAAGCTGAGCCCCAACCTCCCTCAGTGAGGGAAGCTTTGCTTCTCCTGCACCTGCTGCAGGAAAAACTCCAGCTGCTTTGGGAGGAAGAGCTGGGATCCTTCCCTTCCCTGCCTGGGGAGGCAGCGTGAACATAAGAGCACCAACGTTACACAGAGCAAGCAGGCTTGCCTCCCTCTTACCTCTGTCATGTCTCCAAAGGGCAGAAGTTCCAGGTCCCGATTCAGGGAGCAGCAGTGGAGCACCTGGAGGTATCTGCAAAGGACAGGGAGCCGTAAGGCACAGGGGACCAGCCTTCCTGCCCATCACCCTTTCCAGTGTCAAAAGGAGTAGTCTTGATTTTCATGCTAAGAAATTTAGACTTGATCTTGTGTTTAATGGTATACCACCGAAGGCTTTTTTCATTTCCTTCCCTCTTTCATTTCTTTTAAATTAATACACACTCTTAGTAAATATTTGACCGGAACAAAAAGACGCAATGAAAAGCAGTTCTCTTTCCCATCTTTGACCTTCATTTGCTTTTCTCAAAAGCAGCCACTATTGGCTGGGTGTGGTGGCTCACACCTGTAATCCCAGCACATTGGGAGGCCGAGGAGGGCGGATCACCTGAAGTCAGGAGTTCGAAATCAGCTTGGCCAACATGACAAAACCCCATCTCTACTAAAAATACAAAAATTAGCTGGGCGTGGTGGTGCGTGCCTATAGTTCCAGCTACTCGAAAGGCAGAGGCAGGAGAATCGCTTGAACTGGGGAGGTGGAGGCTGTAGTAAGCCAAGATCATGTCATTGTACTCCAGCCTGGGAGAAAAAGTGAGACTCCATCTCAAAAAAAAAAAAAAAAAAAGCATCCACTATTACAGTGTCTTATGTATTTATTCAGAAGTAATCTATTCATATATGGATGTGTACTGCATGGTACTGCAGGTATAGGTTATTATTGCTTTAACAGCACTGTAGTATTCCATTATATGGTTGCACCATAAATTATCTAACCAGAGCCCTAGTGATGGAGATTGGAATTGTTTCTACTCTTTTGCTCCTGTGAGCAGTGCAGTGTGAACATCTTTGTATATGGGTCTTTGCTTCATGGGTGAAAATATCTGCACATTAAATACCTAACAGTGGATTTGCTGAGTCAAAGGGTTGGTGCATTTTTATTTTAACAGATGTTTCAAAACTTCTGTATGAGTTCTATCAGTCTCGCAGAAGACCATAAAGAAGAGCAACGACAGGACGAGAGCCAGGACTTAGGCTGATTGCCCTAGAGACAATCTTACGCGGGGTGGAACAGAGCAGGAGATTAGAGACAGGGACCCAAGGGCAGGGGCAGTGGGAACTGTTCAAACAAGAGATCACAGGCTGAACGAACTAGAAGCAGAGATGGAGAAGACAGAAATACAAGAGATATGTAGGAGACAGGCTTATTCACAATTGGTGACCAATCAGATGTGGAAGCATTCAGAGGAGGAGACATCTGGCTTCCCCGGGTGCAAGGTTTGGGTGATGCCATTAAACTGAGTTGCACAATTTGGGAAAAGAAGCCAGGTGTATGGGGCTGAGCAGGCAGGGTGCTCATGAGTTGGCACTGGACATGATTGTGAGGTGTACACAGGACAACTAGACAGAGACAGCCAGTTCCTACACCTCCATATCTATGTTGTTGCTGGGGGCCAATTGCAAAACCAAGCAAACAGTCACAGGTCAGAGTCCACCATAGTTGGAAGCGTAGCTGTAGCATTCAGAGCAGTTTTCCTGGACCCTTCACTGAACAGGCTTCACTCATGACATCCAATCTCATGTCTCGGGCAGGTGAACCCGATAATTCTAGGGCAGGGAGAGGCCACAGAGGGAAAGGAGGGATATGGACAAGACTTGGGAGATCCACGGGGCCATAGATTCAAACCGGTTTCCGCTATGTCACAGAACCTCATTCCTCCCATTTGTTTTCCTTTTCACTTAGAGGCCAAGATTTAACGAATACAAAGGAAGTTCTACTGTAGCAGTTTTGGAGGGGGGAGAATATATTGACTATTTTGAGCCAATACAGCATAATAGTTAAGCATGAAGTTTCTGAAAGCAACTGGGTTCAAATCCTGGCTCTATCACATCCCACCACCTGGGTGACTTTGGGCAAATTATTTAACCTCTTGGGGCCTCAGCTGATTCATCTGGAAAATTGATATGATGGTATTTCTTTCACAATGAGGGGTGAATATGATAATGAGTGAAAGTGGAGCACACAAGTGTTAGCAGTTGTCAGGTTACCGTTCAAAGCTGGAAGTGCCCCCAGACCAGCCACATGCCCTGTGCTCTCCCCTTCCCCTCCAGGAGCTTACCGGGCCTTGTCATATGGATCTCCCATGAGGATGTTCTCCCTGATGCTCCCGCTGACGATCCAGGCCTGCTGGGGGACATAGGCCAGGCTTCCCTGCACCCCTACTGAGCCCTCAAGCAAGTTCATCTGCGGCAGAATGAGTCCAGCCTTAGGACCAAGTGGGCAAAGAGACAGAGCCTGCCTGGCTCAGCAGGCACAGTGCCCACGGCCCCATTGCCCTCCAGGACCTTGGGGGCTCTCCTAGGTAAAAGGGACTTTTAATGTGGCCCTGCCAGGCCCACCAGCGAGTTGCAGGGACCGGCCATGAGAACATGTGGAAGCAGCTGGAGATAAGCCCAGCCAGGTCCTGCTTGGACTGAATCCAAGGTCTGCACTAAAGACACCCCAAACGTTTTTTCCTCTTATTTGTCCCAGCGCCATTCCCTGGTAGCCAGTGCCTCCATGGTCTTCACCGTGCACACCAAAATTTCCAGGCTATCTCTGAGCATGCCTGGGTATTATGGAATTATTATTGTTAGGTAGGATAATGTTATCATGGTTAGGTAGAAAAACGTTCTTACTTTTGGACATCATGATGAAGTATTTAGAAGGGAAAGTGTTATAACCTGTGTAATTTAAAGCATTCTACAAAATATATGTCTGTATAGTAAGGTAAATATGCAAAAACTATCAACGGCTGCATCTAGATGGTGGGTATATGGATTCCTGCTGTAGTGTCCTCCAGCTTTTCTGTATAAGTTCAAAACAACACGTTAAAAACAAATAGAGATAGACATTCATCCCCAGCACCCTGACATGGGACCTCATCATTCTTAATCCTTTCTCTTTTATACCCTGACATGTTTACTTCTAGTTTGGAGCCAGACTTTAACAAATAAGAACTTTAAAATGGCATCTCTGTGTCTTCCTTTATTAGAAGGAAAGTGACAGGCTTATTTGCATAGGAAACTGACAAACCACTGGGTGCGTAGGGAGGTGGCCTTGCCTGGAGGCTGCCGGGTGATGCTCCTGTGATGTAGAACAGAGCTCTGACCTCAGGTGGACCTGGGACTCAGCCCTGGCTCACCCCTTACCTGCTGCATGACCTTGGATGAGTCACCTCTCAGAATCTCACGTACTCATCTGTAAATGGGTCATCATGAGTGTGCCTTTGTCATCGGAGGTTACCAGCGTTAAAGGGGAAAATGGAAAGCTCTTTGCACAGGACTTGACATGTAAGTACTGAAGCTAGTTTTACTGTTTTTTTTAATGGAGTCTTTCTTCCTTGCAGTTGCGAAGAAACTGGGGAAAGGCCATCCCATATGCAGCACGTGGCTGATGCATTAAGAGAGAGCTGGCTTTGGTAACATAACCGCATTCCAAGGAAGGGATGAGTTTGGCAATGTTCATTTGGGAGAAGGAGCTGAGGGAAAAGCCGAAGAAAGGAAGGAAAACTTCTCCCAGTGATAGGGGAACAAGGGACAATGGGCAGAAGAAGAAGGGGGAAGAGATGGCAGCCCAGGAGGGGGTGAGGTTGGGGCTCTGTGGGGAAGGGCTGGTGTAAGACTCCTGCGGGAAGGTGAACAAAAATGCGTAGCAGGTGGCATGGGTGCTTTTAGTGTTCATTATAAGGTGTGCAGTGTGACCCCAAAGGATCTGGGGAATGGGCTTGGGGTTTTTTCAAACTGGAGAAATGGCCGGGCATGGTGGCTCACATCTATAATCCCAGCATTTTGGAAGGCCGAGGCGGGTGGATCACTTGAGTCCAGGAGTTCAAGACCAGCCCGGTCAACGTGGTGAAACCCGTCTCTACCAAAAAATACAAAAATTAGCTCGGTTTGCTGGCGCATGCCTGTAGTCCCAGCTACTCAGGAGGCTGAGGCATGAGAAACTCTTGAACCCTGGAGGCAGAGGTCGCAGTGAGCCGAGATCACGCCATTGCACTCCCAACTGGATGACAAAGCAAGACTCTGTGTGGAAAAAAATGAAGAAAGAAAGACGGAAAGGAAGGGAATAGAAAACGGAAAGAAAAGAAAGAAAAAAGAAACTGGAGAAAGGGTGTGTGAACCACATGTCCACATGGCAGCAGACCTCAAACTTGTCCACAGGGGATGGAATGAGGGGTTCAAATCTCAAGGGCAAGTGCACCTAGCAGGCATATGTACCCCACTGCCGGAGTACGAGTAAGACTGCCCCATCCCATCCAGCAGGCCTCCTCTCCCCAGCCTGCCTTCCTTCTTTCTCCCTGTTTCTCCCCCAACATTTCTCTTCCGATCCCGTCCTAAAAGGCACAAACATCCCACTCTCAATGTTCTGAGTTTGGCTTTATAAAATGATTTTATGCTCTTTTTTTAAAGGAACCATTGCAACAGGGTATTGCAGCGTGGAAGAGAGATTGGACTCAATTCCCTGTTAAATAATTTGTATGATCATATTAACTTTGAGTTAATATCCTGTATCCTCACAGAGCACAGGTGAGGACAGATCTCCAGGTGATGTAAGAGGCAGCCCGCACCAGGAGTGCTGCCACAAGGTGAAGAGAAAGGGTCACCTTGATCACACACCTCCCACACAGTGCAAGCACAACCATTTTTGATTTATAAAAACCCCACTTGCTCAGACCCCTGTGAGGAAGAAAGCAGTGGGGGAGCCTGCCTGGGGCACTGGAGCTTGGGAGCGCCTGGACTGCTTGCGGACAGGCACGCATGTGGCCACAGATCACTTACCTCCCCAAGGATGGCTGACAACAGGCTGCTCTTACCACTCCCCGTGTTGCCGCAGACCCCTAACATCATCCCCTGCAAGCCAAGGAGGACACACAAGTGTTGGGACAGCACAGCCCTGGCATATCCACCTGCTCAGGGCGGCTCAACTGTTTAGAACCCAAAACAACACACAGAAAACAAAACAACCACACAGAGCCCAAGACTCCTCAGACAAGCAAAGCTCAAGAGGAGCTTTGCGTTCAGTCCCTGGAGGCAGGAGGGGTGGCCCAAGAGGAAGCAGATCACAAGGAAAAGGCAGAGGGGAATTCAGGGGTAGGTGGCAAGAACCCTGAATTCCAGATTGGTGTCTATTCTATGCAGCAATCCTGGGAAAGCCACTTAGCTTCTCTGGGCCTCAGTTTCTCCATCTGTGAAATGGGAATAAAGAAGCCAGTCTCACAGAATTTCATGCATGCATGCATGCATTTATTCAAACATTCATTCATCCATCAAATAGTGATCTGAGTTTCCTCTATGGACCCAGTAATGAAGAGAAGACCTCACATTGAGCTTAGAACGTAAGCTGAGGGGATGGGAAGACAGACAGACTACATAAATAAATAAATAAATATCAGATAGAGATAAGTGATATGAGTAAAATGAAGTCGGCTCTTATGACAGACAGAGAGTTGGGGTTGAGTCAATTTTAGACGAGTCAGCCAGGGAAGGCTTCTACAGAGCAGGCGTCATTGCTGCCCCAGAGCTGTGAGAACTCTAGTGGGGAAGAGGTCAGAGGTACAGGCACCGATTTGGAGGAACCTGGGCTCTAAGGGCAGTGAAAAGTCACTGAAGGGTTTAAGGAGAGTGACTTGAATTGGTTTACATTTCAGAAAGATCCTTCTGTCATAGTATAATACAGTAGTCCCCAATCTTTTTGGCACCCGGGACCAGTTTCATGGAAGACAATTTTTCCACAAACTGAGGGTTGGTGGAGGATTGATTTCAGGATGAAACTGTTCCACCTCAGATCATCAGGCAAGATTCTAATAAGGAGCAATCTGGATTCCTCGCATGCATACTTCACAATAAGGTTCGCGCTGCTATGAGAAACTAATGCTGCCGCTGATCTGACACAAGGTGGAGCTCAGGCGGTGATGCTCACTGGCCTGCCGCTCACCTCCTGCTGTGCGGCCTGGTTTCTAACAGGCTGTGGACCAGTGCAGGTCTACCACCCAGGTGTCGGGAACCCCTGGTATAATGGATTTTGGAGGCTCAGAGAGACAGAGAGTGGGAGTGGGGTGAGAGACACAAACTACCTATTGGGTACAATGCACACTATCGGGTCACAGGTGCACTAAAATCTCAACTTCACCACTATACAACTCCTCCGTCTAACCAAGACCCACTTGTACCCCAAAAGCTATTGAAATAAAAAATACATATTAATTATTTAAAAAAGGAAAATCCTCTGTCTGCTGCATGGTAAAAGGCTCATAAGAAGACAAAAGTGGGAGCAGAGAGGGGGATAAGGAGGTTCTGGGAGCGGCATGACAATGGCAGGGATAGGGCAGTGGAGGGGCTATAGTGAGGGCAGCAGGTTCGGGGCAGATGTGGAAGTCAAGCTGATGGCCTTGCTGGTGGATTGGATTTGAGGGAGGGAAGGAAAGGAATCAAGTGTGACTTCCAGGTCCTTGACCACTGGAAGGATGATGGTGCCATCTCCCAGGAGAAGGAAGATTTAGGGAACTCATTAAAGGGGGTGAATATCAAAACCTTATTTCATTTTATTTTATTTTATTTTATTTTATTTTTTTGAGACGGAGTCTCACTCTGCCGCCCAGGTTGGAGTGCAATGGCCGGATCTCGGCTCACTGCAAGCTCCGCCTCCCGGGTTCACGCCATTCTCCTGCCTCAGCCTCCCGAGTAGCTGGGACTACAGGCGCCCGCCACCGCACCCGGCTAGTTTTTTGTATTTTTTAGTAGAGACGGGGTTTCACCGTGTTAGCCAGGATGGTTTCGATCTCCTGACCTCGTGATCCGCCCGTCTCGGCCTCCCAAAGTGCTGGGATTACAGGCTTGAGCCACCGCGCCCGGCCCCTTATTTCATTTTAAATGCTTGATAGACACTTAAGAGAGATATTATATATGCAATCGAGTCTGGAGTCCAGAAGAGACTTCAAAGTTAGAGATAATAGCACAGAGATAGAATTTAAAACCATAGGGCTAGAGATGATCACCAAGGAAAGAAGTATAAATAGATAACAGACAGTAGATATTAGATATTAACACCTATTACTATTAGGTATTATCTAGTTTTTAGACATTTATCACTATATATGAATATCAATATCTATATCTAGTCTATGTCAATTATTATTAGATATCAATATCTACATTAATAGATAACAGAGAAGAAAAGAGGAGGGGCGAAGAGGAGACAGCAGGAAGCTAATCTTTGTAAACATCAGGCAGAGAAAGAGCCAGATAAGGTGAGTTCACAGAATAACAGAATTCAAACACAGGATAGTGCTTGGCACATACGAGGAATGTAATATATGTTAGCTGAGTCTCCTTTCCCTTCTCCTTTCTGTGTCCTTGGTCCTTCCAAGGACCAGCACACAGTACTCTCATATTATTTTGGGTCTTACCTAAGCCAAAAAAATTTTACATGATAGATTAATTCACACTAAAAAATGAAAGATACTCTGTATTTGCCCTCCATGAAAAATTTGAATTTTAAAGGGAGAGATCTTGGAAAGGGCAGTTTTTAACCAAGGAAATGGTGGGGCACCTGGCCAAGCTCCCAGTCTCAGGTCCTGAGCGCCTGGCAGGCAGCCTGCCTGCATGGCCTGAACAAGGCTACCTTGGACACCACCAGGTTGATCTTGTGCAACTCTGGGCCCAGGCTCTTCCCTTCTTCCTCTGGCTCGAGGGCATCTCTAGGCCTGGTCACCCCCTCAGAAGTGTGTCCATTCCTCTCCAGCTCCAATGCCCCATTGACGATCCCGGGACAGGTCTGTCGCCAAGACAAGGTGGCCTCCTCCAAGACCAGAGCTTTGCTGGGGTCTTGTAATGTCTGGACATAGAAAACAGGGCTCTCCTGGAGGAAAAACTTCTGAAAAGACAAAAGGAAATAGAGGGAGGAGGAATGCAGTTCTTTAGTTCAGCAGGAATGTGTTCCCAGTTTTACAAGCCTGCCAGTTGGTATGGTTTTCTGAATTTCGAATAAGCAGTAAAAGTTTGCAGAAGTACCACCAGTTAGGAAAGGCCAGTTTCTGCGGGTGACAATTCTAGGTCAGCGTTTTCCAAATTTCAGAGCACAGGGCTGCTCTTCCATATTTGCAAACACTGCACTATCAACGGCAACTCTGCTCAGGAGGTTGACTAAGGACTAACCTACATTAGCCTCATCCCAAGTGATGATAGCCATTGACTCATAAGACTGATGTTTTTCTAATTAAATTCTTTTAATATTGGGCTGGACATAATCGCTCATGTCTGTAATCCTAGCACTTTGGGAGGCCAAGTCGGGGGATTGCTTAAGCTCAGGAGTTTAAGACCAACCTGGGGAACATAGTGAGACCTCCATCTCTTTAAAAAAAAATTCTACTTGTAGCTATTGAGAATAAAAACTCTGTCTGTGTCTCACACTGGGGAAAGGTCATTTGGGGTCATACATTTCAAAAGGTGACCATCAGCAGGTCACTTCTCTCTGCATCTCCAGCTCCCTGTCTATAAAGCATGAGGGTTGAACTACATAAATTCTAGCAATCAAAAGAATGGGAGGGGAGTATGATCCTACGGAAGTCAGGGTTACATTCAAATAGGCCTACCTGGAGATATGCTTAAGAGATCTAGAAGGATGCTTCCTGACATTTTGGACTCTCTTACCCATTCTTCTGAGCTCAGATTGCGGCTTCCTCATCTCTGCCCCCTCCACAGGTGAAAACAAGCACAGAAAGGGAGAATGAATGGACAAACCCAGTGTCCCATGGGAAGGAAGGCAGCGGCAGGAGCCTTCTCACAGCTGCTGAGAAGTCAGGGAAGCGCTGGGCTGGTGATAAGCAAAGCACTGTTTGTGTTACTCAGAGCAGCCAAGTTCATTCCAGCCTCAGGGCTTTCACACTTGCTGTTTCCTCTGCCAGGGCATCATCACTCAGTCACTTTGGCAGGGGCCTTTCCTAACCAGGCTCTTCCCAGGAGCCCCCAGCCCTCCCCAACATACTCCCTAGAACAGGCATGTCCAATCCCTTGGCTTCCCTAGGGCACATTGGAAGAAGAATTGTCTTGGGCCACACAGAAAATACACCAACATCAGCGATAGCTAATTAACAAAAAAAAAAAAAAAAAATTGCAAAAAAAAAAATCTCCTAATGTTTTAAGAAAGTTTACAAATTTGTGTTGGGCCACATTCAAAGCTGTCCTGGGCCACATGCGACCCGTGAGCTGCAGGTTAGACACGCTTGCTCTAGGACATCACATTGTTTTATTGGCATCATGGCTCTTCATGTGATCTGATCGAATCCTCTTTGATCATTAATTTACTTATTAATTGTCTGTTTCCAATACCAAATCGGAACTCCCTGACAGCAGGGACCCCTGTTCAATGCAGTATTCTCAGTGCCTAGCTTGTGGTAGGAGCTCAATAAATATATATATACATATTTTTGCATTAATAAATGAATGAGTGAATGAGTGATAATAGGTCGTGGACTGCATGTACATAAAAGTCGGGTGACTACAAAATGACTTTTAAAAATTGGTTTAGATTAGGGTTTTCAAACTTAGATGCCAACTATATAAATAAGTGAAGTGGACCATTTCTAAGATGATACATGATAATTAAAATGCAGCTCCAGGCCTGGAGGTGTAATAGGGTATGGTAGAGACTGCAGCAAACTGCAGCTAAATGCCTCCATCTAAACAGGGCAGCTATCACCTCAACTCCAGCTGCTTGTGGCCATGGTAGATTGTGGTCCAGGGTCACTAGATCTTCTAATCATTCAAGAGAATTCAAAAATCTGGGTTTTCACATAAAATGTCCAAGTGTTTCAATGCAAGCAACATCTATGGTGTTTTTCTAAAACAAAACTATCTATCAGGGTAACTCTATGCAAACCTGGATAAAGTCTGCAGAGCATCTGTCTGAGACCTGGTTTAGACACACTATCCTAAGATCTCCTTGGAGACTGAGACCTGACCCAATTCATCTGTCTTCCCAGGCCCCACACCAGCCTTGGCACAGGAGGTCACTGAGTTAGCTAATCCCTCTCTCAACCTAGGCCTTGGCCAGGGGACATGTTCGGGAGGAACATCACGGGGGCTGAAGGCAGAGGAGCGTCCAAGCAGGGGGCCTACAGCCAGTCCCCTGACCACCTACCTTGAACCTCATCACCGCAGACTTGGAATTCGTGAGGCCTTTGACTGCTAAGGGCACAAACAACACTGACAGCCGAAGGAGAGTCAAGGAGCCCAGCATGCTGAAGGCCTGGATAAGAAGGGGAGGAGGCAGTAAGGGTCGTGGCCCTTCCTGCTTCCACCATTCCCTGGCACCCGCATCCCTAAGCCGCATCCTCAGCATCCAACAAGCAGCTGGTTCATCCAACAGAGGCTAAGTTAGTGTTTAGGGGGAGACTGGAAAAAGCTGGGGAAAGAGCACTCGTCTTGGAGTCTTAGAGTTAAAGGTCTAGTCCCTGTTGCAGCTTAGCCACTGACATCTCTAGCTTTGGGCAGGTTGCCCCTACCGCATCCCAGTTTCCCCACTGGCATAGTGAGAAAAATCATGAAGTACATACAGGAATAAAGTTGGGAAACACCAAAAAAATTCATGTGAGTGAGCATTGCTTCCTTTCAATGGAGCTTGGTGCTATTCTTGCTGTCAAGGTCCTATTTCTTCTTCTTTGCCTTAGATGTTTGTTTTCTTTCTAACATTCAACATCTCCTTACCCTTCATGCCTAACCCATGCTGCACTGTGACTAGAGCAAAACACCTTAGGCTCTCAGGACCCCAGAAGGTGCCCTCCTGGAGGTGCTGAAAGAACCTTCCAATCCATGCCTATCTCTCCTCCTTTCTTCTCCTGGCTCCATCCAAAAATGAACTCCAGTGGAGCAGGAATGCCTTGGTCTAGACCTGCCTTGTGTCATCTCAGTGTCAGCCTCAAGTGCCTCTGAAAGTATTCCTTCTATAGCGCCCCCAACACCCTCAGAGTTCTCGGGGTTGTTTCCCTGGTGCATGCCTGAGCCAAGCAGAGGGGCCAGCCATCTGGGGCACACACAATCCCTTGACCACAGACTCTCAAATGTTTCCCTTCTTGCTCTGGGTGCTGCCTCCTGGCTTCCCCGGTTGGATTACCACTCCTCCAAGAGCGGCACCCTGTCTTATTCTGCTCAAAGAGCTGGGATTCCTAACCCTGTAAGGCAGCTGCCACTTCTCAGGGCCGGGTTCTGACCACGAAGGAAAAGACCAAAGAAGCTATACCTTTGTATTTGAAGTGCACTTCCGCGGCCCTTATTTAGGGATTAGAGGAACTGCTCAACCTCAAGGTGTAATTCAAATTGTCAGAATTTTAACTACAGGGACGACCTCCCCCCCACCCCTGATGGGTCTGCTGCCCAGTCCGCCCACAGGGCTGTCCAAGATGTCACTTTTTAAGATGGGTTGAGATGGAAGACAGCGCTGTGCTTTTGTCTGGAAAATCAAAATGAACATATAGTGTTCATTTACAAAGCCTTCAGACCTTTGAGGGGTATGGCTAAAAAAGGACACATGAGAAAACTCCCGATCATGATGGGGAGAAAACAAAGCCCCCCAAACCCTTACCGTTGACGTTGTGAGTTTCAACTTCAAGGATGTGTGGACGAGAATCCAGACTGCTGTGGCCACTGTGGGGACGACGAACAAGGCTACAGTGGTCAGGCTCTGGACAAGCCCGCACTTCTCCAATAGTTTCCTTTCCTTCCTTCTTAGGTCTGGGAAATAAAAAAGAAATACACCAAAGATAACCACAAGAACATTCTCCAAAGAGCACAGCACCATCCCCAAAGCATCAAAAAAAAAAAAAAAAAAAAAAAAAAAATCCCCAAGAGGTGAGAGGGACTTGGATCACCATGCCATCATCAGGTTTGGAGCAGAAAGCCAGACTTTCCATACCTTCAATGATTTTTGTAAATGGTTTCTCCCATGTGTACATTTTAATCAGCTTAATGCAAGTGAGAACTTCACTGGTCACACGAATGCGCTGGTCGCTGACCTCAGATGTGTCATGCTGAGCCTTCACAGTCATTCTTGTCACGAATACCTGGAGTCAGGATACAGCAAGTTTGGAGTTGATCTGCAAGGGCTTCCTTTGACAAAGGCAGGAGGGTTCAGTCTGGCATAAGTAGGGCAACTGGGTGTATTTCCAAAGAGAGGTTTTCCAGTCGAAGCTCTCCAGGCCACCATGCCTTAGGGCATCCCAGGGGCCTTTCTTTCCTGAGTCCCAAGCCAGGCTGTGGCTACTGAGACAGAAACTAAACTGAAATGGTTCCTCTGTCTTCTGGAACCATAAATCCTCTAATAATTAAAATCACCTTTCAATCAGAGTGCCTGCACTCAGGAAAACACTCAACTTCAATAATTCAGAGCACACACAATCCAAGAGTCATTTCTGCTTTCTCAATTTTATTTCACCTGAATCTTTGGCAACAAATGTGCTTCCCTTTCCCCATTATACTGTGCTCAGACAAATGTTAAATGCTGGCTGTGTTATTACAACAGCACATTCTGGGTAGAAGAGATGGAACAAAAATCTTGCACAGAGATTATCTACAAAGGAAAGCTGTCAAAGCAGATAATCTCCCATAGAAAGCTATGAGGTAGACTTTGCACATCACATTCAGCTCTTAGTTACTTATTAACCAAATGTTGTGACCAGAGAATAGTTTGAGGTAGGGAGTGGAGCTGAATCTTATCCACAGTGGATTGAAAGGTCAACAAGAATCAACGTTCTCACTCAGAGCTATCCCGGATTCCAGAGCCCTGGGACTTCTGGGGCCCAGCATCAAATGGGTGACAAAGAGAGACATTACCTCCAGTGGGAAAACCAGGAGAAAGCATAAAATGGCAACAAATGCAGTGTATCCAATAATGAAGTAGGAAGAAATGCTGCAGATGACCAGTGATGCGCAGCTGACCAGCAATAGGGGTCCATAACACACCCCTTCAAACAGGTAGTTTACGTCACCAGTGAAGAAGCCGATGGCCTGCAAGACAGCAAGTCCACGGGCACAGGTGTCACCTCCCTGGGTACCCAGAAGTGGTGGCAGGTGGCCTTCCCATGCCCTCTCCTAGCAGGAAGGCTTGAAAGGCAGGGTGGAAGAGTAGAGGCAGACACCCCAGGTTCACATCTTTCTTCTCTCTGTTTGTGTGACCCTCAACAAGTTACTTCACCACTCTGAGCCTCAGCTTCTCTATCTGTAAAGCTGGAATAATTATACATACTTTATATGGGTTTTGTGAGATTTCAATGACATAGAAAGTGTCTGCACACATAGAATGTGATCGATAAAAGGGATATTTTACTACGATTAATACTACCACTATTACTACTGCTACTGAAACCATGCCCCAAAGAGTTAAAGAAACCAGTGACTAACAGATATTCTTGAGTTTTTAGGACAGCAGTTACAGAAAGAAACAACTTGCCGAAAGTCCCTCTGCTTGTAAGATAACAGATCTGGCTAAAATCGGTAGAACCAGTATGGCTAACTAGAGTCTGTGCAGAACCAGTTTGCTAACGTCACAGCCTAAAAATTTCTACCACATGTTTCATACTAATTCCCCGTGAATTTGCAAATGGGACCCAGGAAGAGACATGAAGAGATCACTGCATATATACAAGGGCTTTTCAGACCTCCCCTCTCATTCCACCAATCACTTACTAATCTCAGAATCCACTCCTTAAATCTTTCCTAATAAAATCACTGTCTTAAAGCAAGCACAAGGAGACAGATCTGGGCTGGACTCCTGTCTCCTTGTGAGCCAACTTGCAATAAAAAGCTTTTCTTTTCTCAAAAACCCAGTGTCAAAGTATTGGCTTCTAGAACATTAGGCAGTGAGCCCCTTTGCTTAATAACACCACTAATATCTATATTCCAGAGAATTGCTTCCATTCTTCACTTGATTCTATTCATTCTACTACTAATAATAATATTAATTAAATGTTCTCCTTTTTTTTCTTTTTTGTTATAGATTCTTCTGCCTACTTCCCTCCTCCCACACGTACTGTGTGGGAGGTACTGTTATGGCTCAACGCTATATAAAAAGTAACATTTGGCCGGGCACAGGGAGGCCAAGGTGAGTGGATCGCTTGGGCCCAGGAGTTTGACACCGGCCTGAGCAACATGGTGAAACCCCGTCTCTACAAAAAGTAGGAAAATTAGCCGGGCATGGAGGCACATGCCTGTAGTCCCAGCTTCTCAGGAGGCTGAGGTGGGAGGATCACTTGAGCCCAGGAGATCAAGGCTGCAATGAGCTGTAATCATGCCACTGCACTCCAGCCTGAGCAAGAGAATGAGACCCAGTCTCAAAACAAAAACAAAAACACAAAAACTTACATTCCAAATCAGGAAATCTTTAAAGAACAATTCACTAATGTTTTCTAGAATTATAAGTCTGAATCCCTTATAAAGTGATTTGCTTTTAACTTTCACCTAAACTCCTTCTAGTTTCTAGGACGTGCCCTAGTGGGAGTCTTTAAAACTTTTAAAAGTACTTTAGGGAGCAAAAATTGGTATAGCTACTCTGAAGGGCAATTTTAAAGTATCTTTTAAAATTAAAAATTGCACAAAACTCTATGATCTGGCAATTTCATTTTTCTGTTGAGAAACATTCACACATGTTAGATGAAGCACATACAAGCATGTTCATTACAGCACTGCTTACACCAGCCAAATGCTGGAAACATCCTACAAGTTGGTGGAAAAGGATTTAAAAAGTCCACCCCAGGCTGTGCTAAGTGGCTTACATCCATGATCCCAACACTCTGGGAGGCTGAGGCAGGAAGATTGTTTGAGGCCAGGAGTTCAAGATCAGCCTGGCAGCATAGCAAGACCCTATCTCTAAACAAAATTAAAAATTGGCCAAGCATGGTGATGTGTGCCTGTAGTCCTAGCTACTCAGGAGGCTGAGAGAGGATGATTGCTGGAGCCCGGGAGGTCAAGACTGCAGTGAGCTATGATGGCACCACTGCACTCCAGCCTGGGTGATAGAGTGAGAACCTGTCTGAGACAACAACAAAGTCACCCCAGAAGTAGTAGGTAATCTTGGGTCCTAGAGCTAAATTGTCAGAGCTCATGCCCCAGTCTTGTCATTTACTAGCTGTGCAACCATAGACAAGTTACTCCACGTCTCTGTGCCTCTGTCACCTCATCAGTGAAATGGAAATAATACTACAAGCTACTTTCTCATATTGATTTGAGAACGGTGCTAGATAACACATATATAACACTTTATTTGGGTACATCGAAAGTACTGTAATTATGATTCAGCATCACTGAAAAAATAATGATATGGTTTCGCTGGGTTCCCACCCAAATCTCATCTTGAATTGCAGCTCCCACAATTACCATATGTTGAGGGAGGAACCCAGTGGGAGGTAAGTCATGGGGGCAGGTCTTTCCCATACTATTCTCGTGACATTGATTAAGTCTCACAAGATCTGACGGTTTTATAGCGGGGAGTTTCCCTTCACAAACTCTCTCATTCTCCCTTGTCTGCTGCCATGTAAGACGTGCCTTTCACCTTCTGCCACAATTGTGAGGCCTCCCCAGCCACGTGGAACTGTGAGTTCACTAAGCCTCTTTTCCTTTATAAATTACTCAGTCTTGGCCAGGCACGGTGGCTCACGGCTGTAATCCCAGCACTTTGGGAGGCCAAGACAGGTGGTTCACGAGATCAGGAGATGGAGACCATCCTGGCTAATATGGTGAAACCCCGTCTCTACTAAAAATACAAAAAATTAGTCGGGCGTGTTGGCAGGCGCCTGTAGTCCCAGCTACTCGGGAGGCTGAGGCAGGAGAATGGCGTGAACCCGGGAGGCGGAGCTTGCGGTGAGCCGAGATTGCGCCACTGCACTCCAGCCTGGGCGACAGAGCGAGACTCTGTCTCAAAAAAAAAAAAAAAAAAATCCCCCAAAAGCTATGTTCTACATTTTCTATTGCAAAACCAACAGGAGGACACTATGTAAAACATAGTACCATTTACATAAAAATACACAAACACAAAATCCAATGCTTTTCATGGGTAACTTGCATGTGTACCTAAATGGACTTTTGTTTTTGTTTTTGAGATTGGGTCTCACTATGTTGTCCAGGTTGGAGTGCAGTGGTACAATCTCGGCTCACTGCAACCTATGCCTTCTGGGCTTAAGCCATCTTCCTTCCTCAGCCTCCCAAGTAGCTGGGACCACAGGCGCATGCCACCACGCCCAGCTAACATTTTGCATTTTTGGTAGAGATGGGGTTTCGCTCTATTGTCAAAGCTGGTCATGAACTACTGAACTCAAGCGATTCATCCAACTTGGCCTCCCCAAGTGCTGAGATTACAGGTGTGAGCCACCGCGTCCAGTCAAATGTGCTTTAAAAGGTCTGAAGGACAAAAACCAAGTTGCTAATGGTGCTAACCTCTGGCATAGGGGAAGAAACTAGGCCTAAGGCAACTTCTATACTATTTTATTTTGTTTCCAAGGAGAATGTATTCAGATCTTTTTAAAAAATTAATTTTAGTGCAAGAGAAAAGACAAAGAAATGTTTTTAAGTAAAAAAAATTTTTTTAAAAATTAATTTAAAAATAAAACATAGGCTGGAGCTGTGGCTCATGCCTGTAATCCCAGCACTTTGGGAGGCCAAAGTAGGCAGGTCACCTAAGGTCAGGAGTTTGAGACCAGCCTGGCCAACATGGTGAAACCCCATCTCTACTAAAAATACAAAAATTAGCCAGGCATGGTGGCATACACATGTAGTCCCAGCTACTTGGGAGGCTGAGGCAGGAAACCCAGAAGGCAGAGGTTGCAGTGAGCCAAGATTGCACTATTGCATTCCAGCCTAGGCAACAATAGGGAAACTCCAGCTCAAAAATAAATAAATAAATTTAATTTAATTAAAATGTATAAGCAATTGCCTAGAAATCCTTACTTCAGAAATTACTTCCATCTCCACTCTCAAATAGATCACTTTGTTTTACGCTTCTATGAAGATGTTTGAGGAAACTGGATTTTGCATACAGCAGGTGCTCAGAATACCCAGAAAGGAACCAAGCTAGGCCTTAGCACAGGGTTCCTTAGTGAGGCAGGTGATGGCAAGGGTTGAAGACCTGGACTCTGCAGCCAGGCACCATGTCCAAATTCAGACCCCAGCACTTAGCAATCACATGACCTTGTACAAGTTACCTACTCTTTCCTTGCCTCAGTTTCCTCCTTTGTGACAATGGGGACAATAACAGAACCTGCCACACAAGAGGGATGTTAGAGAACTGATCAAGCCAATGTAAGTAATGACTTGGAGCAATGTATGGCTAAGAGTGAGTTAGCGGTTGTTACAATGACTTTCCTGAGATAAACAGGGAGATCTTTTAGCTGTCGGTCAAGTGCAGGAGGACAGTGGAGCTCAAGGCCTAATAGAAACTAATACTAATTGTACAGCTTACACGTGTCAACCACTACCCCTTGTCTACATGCTTTATATGTACAAATTCACTGAATCCTATGAGACAACAATCCTATGAGGTTGGTTCTATTATTATTCCACAGCTTCAGAGGGGCCGAACAAGTTACCTAAGGCCACAGAACCAATAAAATGGTGAACAACAATAACCATGATGATTCCAATAAATACGTAATGTTTGTCAGTGCTTGCATTTATGGAGCCCCTCTACTTGATGACAATGCATAATTCAGCAGATGTTTTTGGAACATCTGTTCTGTGTAATTCAGGTGTTGAGCCTTCTGAGAGACAGAGTGGTGAATCTGAAATGGTTTGTGTCTTTGAAGGGGGCTCATATTAGTAGGGCAGCCAGATTTGTGCAAAAAGAACTGCAAATGCTTAGCAGGGAATGCCAGTAGAGGGCTGGGTTTGGAGATCCTGTCATGGAGGAGAGGAAAACTAAACTGGGTCTCGAAGGATGAGTAGGATTTTTAAAGGGCTGGGAGTAGGAGTGACATGAGCAAAGTCACCAGGAGGTGGACATGTCCAGTGTATTTGAGCACTGAAGGTTAGCCAAGCCTAGATGACAGGAGGAAGTCAAGCTAGGGCTAGAGGAGAGGACATGGGAAGAGATGAGGCTGGAAAGGGGCTAATGCCAGATCACAAAGGGGTTTGGCTTAAAGGAAAGGAGCCAAAGCAGTGTTGCCTTTTCCAAAAATTAAGGTATCTGTTTCAATATCAAAGTAACCCACAACCCTTGAGGCAATTGGTAAACCACAGAAAAATAGAGATATCAAAATGAAATAGATGAAATCCCAGTATCCTCCATAACTATAGGTCGTAAGTTGGAGTATCTTCCTCCATTTCTGTCAATGCTTGTGCGTGTTATGCTGTAAAAGAAAAGCAAGAGTAACAATGGACAGTAACAATAACCAGGCAGGTGAAAGGATTCCTTTTTTGCAGATAAGGAAATTAAAACTCTGAGATGTTACCAAAAATTGCTTTTCCCAAAAGATTTCCCTAAGCCATCAAGTCTTCCCATACCCTCACCCTCAGGTTGGCTTAGGGGATGCACTTTCCAACATGCTTCTACTTGGGATTTGTGTCTTTTTGTTAAGGGGCCTATTCCCAGGGTCTAGAACATAATCTGGCTCAGAAGAGGCCTCAGTAACTATCTGGTGTGTGTATGTGTGTGTGTGTGTTTGAGACAGGGTCTCGCTCTGTCACTTAGGCTGGAGTACAGTGGTGTGATCATAGCTCACTGCAGCCTTGAACTCTTGGGCTCAAGTGATCCTCCTGCATTAGCCTCTCAAGTAGATGGGACAACAGGTACACACCACCATGCCTGGCTACATTTTGTCTTTTTTTTTTTTTTTTTTTTTTTTTGGGACAGGCTGTCACTCTGTTGCCCAGGCTGGAGTGCAGTGGTGTGATCATGGCTCACTGAAGCCTCAACCTCCCTGGGCTCAGATGATCCTCCCACCTCAGCCTCCTGAGTAGCTGGGTCTACAGACATGCACCACCATGCCCAGCTAATTTTTTAATTTTTTTGCAGGGTTGGAAGTAGAGATAGGGTCTTGCCATTTTGCTCAGGCTAGTCTCAAACTCCTGGATTCAAGTAATCTTCCCGCCTTGGCCTTCCACAACTGGGATTACAAGACATGAGCCACCACAGATGGTTGATTTTTGTTTTTGTTTTGTTTTGTTTTTTGGTAGAGACAGAGTCTTTCCATGTTGCCCAGGCTAGTCTTGAACTCCTGACTTAAACAACCCTCCTGCCTTGGCCTCCCAAAGCTCCTACTTGTTGAATGAATGGATAAATCCTCTCTAGCCTCTGAATGTAAGTGGCATTTCCTGCATTATTGTTGACCTGCTTTCATGACACAGAGGCAATTGTTGATGGTTATCCACACTCAACCTAGGAATTCTTTTCTTTCTCTTTCTCCTTCCTCTCCTAACCCCCTTTTCTCCCTCTCTTGGCCTCCAGGGCAGTGATGTCTGGAGGAAGCGTAGGGAAGCATGGCCTGGAATAGGCAGTCCCAGCCGCTTACCTCTCCTGAGGTGATATGTATTAGAGATTTAAACTGGATGAGCTTCTCAAAGGCAAAGGAGGAAACAGCTGCTCGGAACCTGATGGCTGTGCGCTGGTTGATGATCCAACTGCAGGAGAGACTCACAGACTTCAAACATTCGGAGAGAAAAAGGGCAAAGCAGAGTCCCACTCCAAGGACAACATTCCCCGACTGCTCTTCTGAATATTCCAGGATTTTTGGTATAATCAATGTCTACAAGGAAATGGGAGTTTGGATCATTCAGACTGCCCCGCCAAACACGTTTGATGTTTTGTTGCTGGAAGAAGGGTTGGGAGGTCTGATTCATGCTGGGGATTTGTTGAAGGATCAAAACTGACTAAGTACAATCCTGCCCTCAAGAAGCTTAAGGTCCAGTTGGAGGAGACTTAGGAGTTCAACTGACCCAGTTCTGAAATCTTAGGTGGTTGTCCTCATCCTGACAGGAGACAAGGGGCACACACAAAACAGTGATTTAGGAGTTAACGAAGTGGCTTTACAAAGGTGTGGGCAGAATATAGGAAATCCAACAAGGCCTGGTGGAGCACCATGGAGCTGGTGACAGCAGGGAACAGTGGCCTCCTTTGACCTAAGGGGCAAGAGCAGGAAGAGGTTCCAGGGCCCAAAAGGGGTGAGGCGCGCAGAGAGGGTCTGGACAGGAGCTCTGACCACCAGCCTCCAAGGACAAGGAGGGAGGCCGCCCAGGGAATACGTATCCTGACCTCATCTTCTCCCTCCTTCCAGTCTCCTTTTGGAATCTCCCACTGGTCAACCCTAACCAGAAGCCAGAGGGCAGTGGGGGCTCATTAATGTGATCCACACTAGGGGCACAGGGCAGGATGGAAAATGACGGAGAGTGGATCTAGAAGACCCGGCACCTGTCACCCGACTCAGTTATCTCCATTCTGTCATAGACTGCTGTTTCTTCCTGACCTACATTCACCTCCCCTGAGCTGGTACCAGTGCCTCAGTTTTCTTCTGGAAAGATTCCCATCTCCCCCATTGGTGCAGTCTAGGCTGGACTGTAAATCAAAGTGCCCTACTTCTTCTGGCCAACCAGTGATCATGTGACCCCAGTTGGCCAATCAGACTCTTTCTCTCATATGAGCCTCTTGGGCTGAGGAACTGGAGAATGATGGGAGATAAAGCCCATTCATCCCAACCATGGTACCTGGAGAAGACCATTATTTCCTGCTACCTACATTCCCAGAGTTGCTCAGCCATTTCTCAGAGGAGCTAACATGTTCTGAGCCAGGCCATATTCTAAGTGCTTTATATACTTATCTCATTTGATGTTACCCTATGAGGCAGTTCTCCATTTTACATGCAAGGGTTTCCATAAGGTCTACACTTGAGGGTGCATGGGATTCCATGGGATTCCATGAGGAAACCAAGGCACAGAGAGCATGACTATACTGCCCGAAGTCGCCCACCAGCTAAGTGGCAGGGACATGGTTTGAACCCAAGCAGTGGCTACAGGGCTACTCCTTGGTAGTTAGCTACTCCTAACCACCATGCTCTACCGTCCTCAAAAGGTCTTCACTTTCTAGACAGCAACTGAAAGACAAATGCATCTCTAACTCACGGCATGGACTTGAACATGCCACCAGTTCCATTTCTAAACCTCTGAAGCCTAGAGTCCCCCAAACCTCACCAACTCTGCCACTTACTGGCCCGAGTACACTGGCAATGCAGAAGCAGACACCCAGAAGTGCATCGAAAATCATCCTTGTTCTCTGGAACCTCAGCATCACCAGAAACACTGAAGCTTTTTCAATTCCTCGCCTTGAGACTTCTTCTTCCCAAAGGCGGTGAAGCCTTGAAAAGAGGATAATGGAACTAGTGGAATCTCTTTGCATGTGACATCCAAACATCCTAGTTCTTGCTAGCCAGGAGTTTTGTTGCAGAAATTTTCAAACATAACAGAATAGAACAATGTAGTAATCTTCTGAGTACTCATCCCCCTTCTTCCAGAATTAAAAATATTTGACATTTTTGTTTCATGTCTCCTCCCTTTAACTTTTGTTTCCTGGAGGATTTGAAGCAAATCTCAGTCATCATATCATTTTATCTGTAAATGCTTCAGTATGTATCTCTTTCAGATAAAGTCCTTTAAAAAACCATAGCAACAGGGCCAGGTGCAGTGGCTCATGCCTGTAATCCCAGCACTTTGGGAGGCCAAGGTGTGTGGATCACTTGAGGTCAGGAGTTCGAGACCAGTCTGGTCAACATGGTGAAAACCCCACCTCTGCCAAAAATGCAACAATTAGTTGGGTATGGTGGCATGAGCCTGTAATCCCAGGTACTCAGGAGGCTGAGGCAGGAGAATTGCTTGAACCCAGGAGGCAGAAGTTGCAGTAAGCTGAGATCATGCCTCAGCACTCCAGCCTGGGTGACAGAGTGAGACTCCATCTCAAAAAATACAAAAAACAAACCAACAACAACAACAACAACAAAAATAGTAACAATAAAAAGAACACTACAGTCAGGCGCCTATAGTCCCAGCTACTTGGGAGGCTGAGGCAGGAGAATGGCTTGAACCTGGGAGGCGAGTTGAACCAGTGAGCCGAGGTGGCACCACTGCACTCCAGCCTGGGTGACAGAGCGAGACTCCGTCTCAAAAAAATAAAATAACATAACAGCAGAGTAACAATAATTACTTAATGGCATTTAATGCCCAGTCTGTATTGAAATTTCTCTAATTATTTAAACATGTCTTTATAAAGTTAGTTTCTCTGAATCAAGATCCAAACAAGGTCCACACATTGCATCTAAAGGAGAAATCTGATAGAACTCTTGAGTTGCATTTTAATCTGTAAGCATTTCCCCTGGTCTGCATTTCTACGCCATTTATTTATTGAAGAAACTGATTTTTATTCATTCTGTAGGATCTTACACACTCTGAACTGGACTGATTGCATCTCCATGGTGTTGTCTAACATAATCGTTGTTCCCCTGTGCTTCCTAATAAACTGGTCATTACACCTAAGGCTTAATGAAATCCAGAATTCAGGTCATTTGGAAAAAAAATTTAAGAGGTGATGTAGTGTACTTCCTGTTGCCTCACATCAGAAACCACATGATGTCTGGTGTCCCACTTTTAGGAATGTTGAGGAGGTCAGTGGGTTAGGGTGCGTCAGCCTGCCTCCTTCATTTTCAAGATCTCCAACACTGATGACCACTGCCTAGCGCCACCTCCAATAGTGCTGGAAAAATGATGAGTTTTCTAATTCTTCCATTCCCTCTGTATTTAGTAGTTTGGGTATATAGTGAGACCTCATCTTTAAACAAAAAACAAAAATGGAGTGATTGCAAAAGTGTTTGTGGACAGACATTGTGAGTAATGAAATTAAAAAGAGAATCAGTGAACTGGAAGAGAATGGAAGGAAGCCAGGAGATCTTGTACTCACAATGGTTAGAGAAGAACAAGCAAACTCACATTGACTTAGCTGGTTACCTATTAAGCATCAAGTGTTTTTCCAGGTACATCATCATCATCATTATTATTATTATTATTGTTATTTGAGATGGAGTCTCACTCTGTCACCCAGGCTGGAGTGCAGTGGCGCAATTTTGGCTCACTGCAACCTCCACCTTCCAGGTTCAAGCAATTCTCTGTGTAGTTTAAAAAATGAATTTATCACCTCTTTTGTTTCTTGCAACAATCCTATGAAGGACCATGAAATAAATTTATGATCCATTATTTATTAATTTTTTTTGAGACGGAGTCTCGCTCTGTTGCCCAGGCTAGAGTGCAGTGGCGTGATCTCGGCTCACTGTAAGCTCCGCCTCCTGGGTTCACGCCATTCTCTTGCCTCAGCCTCCTGAGTAGCTGGGACTACAGGTGCCTGCCACCACGCCCGGCTAATTTTTTTGTATTTTTAGTAGAGACGGGGTTTCACTGTGTTAGCCAGGATGGTCTCGATCTCCTGACCTCGTGATGCGCCCGCCTCCGCCTCCCAAAGTGCTGGGATTACAGGCGTGAGCCACTGCGGCCTGCCAATCCACTATTTTATACATAAAGACACAGGGCCCAGAAAGGGAAACTTGTCTGATATCATAGTCAGTAAGAGGTGAGATTCTGACCAATATCTGGCATTATCCAAAAAGTATTTCCTGGAACCATTTCTTTTTCTCTTACCAAGTAAGTCTGAGAAGGAATGGGTCAAAGTTTACCCAGTTTCTGTACTCCATGTGAAAACATGTGCCTTCAATATGTTAAGTTGCTTTGTAAATCTCCAACATCTGGCTATAGTACAACATTTCACAAACTCCTCTGACTACTGAATGCTCTTTATGGGGAGGCTCTTATGAGACTATAATTTCCAGAACACATTTGGGAACTCATTTTCCACCTGGTATCTCTCATGAAGCAGCTAGAGGTAGGAACATGAATACAGGACCTTTAAAATCACATATTCATATTCTCCCACTTTTTGTCCTCATATTACCATGTGTGACAGCTGGTACAAGAAATTTAATCATACAACTAGTTAGTGGTGGCTTGAGCATTGGGAGACTGGGCCACTTACCCAAAGTAATACTCAGTGTCACTGTCGAATGCCTGATCCAGAAGAGAAAATCAAAACGAACTAGAAGTGGTCATTTCTAAGTTTCTTGGGACAGGCGTGGTGGCTCACGCCTGTAATTGCAGATCTTTGGGAGGCCAAGGCAGGTGGATCACCTGAGGTCAGGAGTTCAAGACCAGCCTGGCCAACATGGTGAAACCCCATCCCTATTAAAAATACAAAAATTAGCCAGACATGGTGGCAAGTGCCTGTAATTCCAGCTACTTGGGAGGCTGAGGCAGGAGAATCACTTGAACCCAGGAGGCGCAGGTTGCAGTGGGCCGAGATTGCATCACTGCACTCCAGCCTGGGTAACAGAGAAAGACACCATCTCAAAAATAAAAATAGTGATAAAAATAAAATAAAAAATGATAAATAAATAACCTTCTTGGGTTCACAAACCTTTTGGTAAATCTAATAAGAGATGTGAATTCTTGCTCCAGAGAAAGATCTCCAGCCCGTATGTACAAAATATCCATACCATTGTAGGAGATTCATGAACCCCAGGTTAAAAACCGTCACCTAGTATGAGGCCTCTTCCTACAGGAAGAGCCAAGTGGTCTGGGGTGGACCCTCCCTACCACCCTTAGGCATCTCTGGTCATCATCCCACCAAGAGATAGTCTTTAACTATTCCACTGGTTTGCCCAGCCCAGCTTCACCTTTGGACATTTTTGTCTGAGGCATCATGGACTGACAGTGGAGGGATGGTGTTCTCATTTAAGCGATTCCGAAAGCTTTGGATCATGAGCGGGGTGAGCCATGACATGGTGAGGTAGGAGAACAGACCAGCATCATCCAGGGGCTGGGGGGCAGGAAACCTAGTAGAGGGGCCACAGGGGTAAGAATGAAGTCAGGATCAAGATTTTGCAAGGATGAATGATAACCATAGAGAAACACAACGAGGTCACCCAGATCTACACACAAACATGTTTTCATGACTCTTATTTGTAAGTTGAAAACCATAAACAACAAAAGTACCCATTAACTGGGGAATTATTTAAACAAAAAGAGAGAAATTATGATCTACCAATACTATAAAATGCAAATGCAAATTCAATGTAGATGTTTGGATTATTTTTTTTTTTCCAATAAGGTTTGTTTATATGTAGAACACAGGAAGAGTTCCAAGCAAGAGCCAAAAAAAGACCACTTGCAGATTAAAAACTCAGTATTGGCCAGGCGCAGTGGCTCACGCCTGTAATCCCAGGGCGCAGTGGCTCACGCCTGTAATCCCAGCACTTCCGGAGGCTGAGGAGGGTGGATCACCTGAGGTCAGGAGTTTGAGGCCAGCCAGGCCAACATCGTGAAACCCTGTTTCTACTAAAAACACAAAAATTAGCTTGGTGTGGTGGTGTGCATGCCTGTAATCCCAGCTACTTGGGAGGCTGAGTTGCGAGAATCGCTTGAACCCGGGAGGCGGAGGTTGCAGTGAGCCGAGATCACGCCACTGCCACTCCGGCCTGGGAGGCCGAGCACGACTCCATCTCAAAAGGAAAAAAACAAAAACAAAAAAAAAAGTATTTTTTTTTTTTACTTATATAAAAAAGGAAGAAAGGAGGGAAAGCAGACAAAAAAGTATATACATTTATATCACACTGCTGATAGTGGTTGACATTGAAAAAGGAGTTGGAGTTGGCAAAGAAATAGGAAGAGAGGTTCTCATGGCTTTAATTCTTCTGTGAAACTTTTACAAACAATAAAATTGAATGCATACATAGTTAAAGATGATAAGGTATTATCTTTAAGAATGATTTACAAATACCAAAAATGATTAAATTAGGGTGTTGGGATTATGTGTCATTTTTCCACTTTTTTTTTTTTTCAAAATTGCCTTTAAGGTTATGTGTTTCTGTGGGAAGAAAATGCAATTTGAAAAGAGACTTGAGGAGAAAGATGGGAAGATGAAAATGCCGAACTTATAAGATTTCTTTTGAGGGTAGGGGAGAGGGGCTATGACATCTTTTCTCCACCCTTTTATATCCTGTGTTCTCCACAAGGCTGGCCACATGCCCTTGCCAGGGATATTGGAGCAAGGAGTGGGTGAGGGGAGGGCAAGAGATTGTACTATTTGTGATCACAAAAGACAGGGCAAGACCTATGAACTAGTGCTAATATCTCAAAGCCCCAATAGAAACAATATATTTATCTAAGATGAGGTTACCCAGGTGAACAAAAGTACCAAGGTTCTTTTTTCTTGGTGGAGATAACATAATTCAGTATGGTAACAATGCAACCAGTATGGACAGAAGCTCAGAGTTTAAAAATGGGAAAACAAATGCAGTTTGTTGATAGATAAAAATCTTAGAAACCATGTTGAAGAGAAGGAGAAATCGTAAACACAAAATGAACTTTTGGTGATTAAACGCTGAAGAGTCAGACTACCAGAGCGTTAAGATCTTGTCAATAAATAACAAATAGATGAGCGTGTGCATGCTTACCAGCGTGATTCTGTAGGGGCCCCTGAAAGCAAGGCTGTATTAAGTTAGAAAGCAACTTGGTCCTAAATTATAAAGTATTCCTATGTTGCTTTAGTATTTATTACAATAAAAACGGTTTGAAATATATTCTTTATGCATAAAATACCCTGCTAGAACCATTACTGCTAGGAAAAGAAAAAAACAACTCATATTAAATGGCTGTTTCTGCTATGGATGATATTTTAAATTGAAAAGTTCACTTTAAATTATTTTTACAGGGAAGACTGTTTTCAGCTATTTTTATATTGTATATAGTCTTCATGTAATCTACTAGCATACGTTTTGTTGACTGTTTAATGACTGGATATGTTCCACCAACTTTTGAAATAAAAACCAATGTTTTATACTTGTACATAGTTTTAAAGTCGATTAAAATTGGCCGGGTGCAGCAGCTCACATCTGTAATCCCAGCACTTTGAGAGGCTGAGGCAGGTGAATCACCTGAGGTCAGGGGTTCAAGACCAGCCTGGCCAACATGGTAAAAAACTGTCTCTACTAAAAATATAAAAATTAGCCGGGCATGGTGGCAGGCACCTGTAATCTCAGCTACTTGGGAGGCTGAGGCAGAGAATCACTTGAACCCGGGAGATGGAGGTTGTAGTGAGCCCAGATAACGCTACTACAATCCAGCCTGGGCAAGAGAGTGAGACTCCATCTCAAAAAAATAAAAATAAAAAATAAAACAAACAAAATTTTCTTGTGACTGTTTTCTGTTAAAAAAAGAAAGCAATTTGGGGATGATTACATTAAACTATGATTGATTCAGGGGGTATACATTGAATTTCTTTCATTCTTAAATGTAAGGTTAACAGCCTAGGGCCTTCCTGTGGCTCCTGGTTACTCCTATAACCAAGGCCAGTATCCTTAATGTGACCTTTGAGAACCTGTCTGATCCGCCTTCCTCTGCAGCCTCACCTCATGCCACGCCCACATCACACAAGACTCTCCAGTGACACTGGCCTCCTTCTTTCTCAGTTCCTGGACACATCATGCTGTGTTCCTTGCCCCTCCAGGCAAGGCTGTCCCAGAGGCTGTTCCCCGAACATTCTTCTCCTACTCTTGCTTAGGAAATTCTTGTTCTCCCTTTAGGTGTCACTCAGCTTAAAAGCCACTCAGAACCTATCAAGTTGTCATGGTTCTCCTGTCCCTCAACACTCGCATATTTCTTCACAGCACCTTCTTTAAACAGCTTGTAATCACATCATGCACAAGTCTATTTGCTCATTGTCTTTGTCTCCCATGTGAGGTCCCTGATGGCAAAGATCACATCTGTTTGCTACTGTTCTTCCCGTGTGGTGTAGCACAGTGCCTGGCACATGTAGGTGCTCAATGATCCTTTCTGAATGAATAAATAATGAATGAATGGCTATGACGATGTGCCTCCCTGATGTGCCTCAGGCTGCTCTGATGGGTTTTGGTTGTGTAGGGACATAGTTATGCAACCTACACGAGAGGTCTATTTGGCAGGGTTAGGGATCATTGACCTGGTGGATACAGCTCTCCCCCACCACCCCCATCAGGACTCACCTTGGCTTGGGGCGGAAGGGAATCATGGTTCTCAAGGCAGCATCATACTTCCCCCACGGTGGGACAGTTGCCCTCCCCGGAGCCTCCGGATTTCTCTCTTGCTGACTCCAGGGGCCATCTTGGAGAGTGTAGGTTTTCTTGGAAAAGAGAAACAAAAGAGCATCAGTTTCAAAACTCATAAATTCTGTCCTGAGGGAATGTTGGACCAGATGCCCATGGAGAGATGGATTTTTCTATATCCTGCTTCCTAAAGAAAGGCTTCCGCACTGGGAGTAAGCAGGGGGCCTAGAGTCAGAACAAGTAGGTCCCAGCACTCGCTCTGCCCACATTTGCTGAGTGAGTCTGGCCAAGTCAAAGAGGTATCTTTGGATTTTTATCTGACAGTAAACAATTTAGACAGGAATAAAGGGTGTCATAGTTAGTTACCCGCAGAATGAGGGACCAAGTCACTCTTTGAGGGTAAATCTACTAAAAAGAAACCAACAAGTAGAAAAGCAAATCCTAAAATATTATATGTTTCCCTTTTGACAACTAAAATAAAAGGACAGGTAATTTTTAGGACTTCATATAGAATACATAATATATTCTATATAAAATAATACTATTTTAAAAGCACAGCAAGGATTGACAGAAAGAGGCTCAGAATAGTGGTTACATCAGGTAGGAAGGGTTGGGGAATGAGATGGGGGAAGACCAATTGCTGCGTCTGATTGTCAAGGTCCAAGCTGATGTGTTGGTGATGGGTTTGCAGATGCTTATTAGTATTATTATTATTATTTCAAGTAAATGCATAGATAAGTAGGTAATAGGTGACAGATAGATATATAGATACAATCTAATCTCTATACAATCTTATGCATAGAGATATGCATAAACCATGAAGGTGTGCCATGATGATGGATTATAATTGATCTAATTGTGGAAGCCTGAGGTCCATTTGAAAAAAATCAAGAGTAGCTGGGTGGGGTGGCTCATGCTTGTAATCCCAGTGCTTTGGGAGGCCAAGACAGGAGGATTGAGGCCAGAAATTCAAGACAAGTCTGGGCAACATAGGGAGACCCCCGCTTCTGTGAAAAATTTAAAAATTAGTTCAGTGTGGTGGTATGTGCCTATAGTCCCAGCTACTCAGGAGGCTGAGGTGGGAGGATCATTTGAACCCAGGAGGCTTCAGTGAGCTATGATTGTGCCACTGTACTCTAGCCTGGGTGACAAAGCAAGACCCTGAGTCAAAAAAAAAAAAAAAGAGAGAGAGAACAAAAAAAGAAAAGAAAAAAATTTACAAATTCAAGGGTAAATAAGTATAGGAAGAAATTGTTCGACGTAATTTATGACTATGGAGAATAATCTGCCAACTCAGTTTCCTGGGGTGCTGATGATAAGAGATCTACTTACATAACTAAGTCCTGAAACCATGTCATCGCCTATGTCGATGCCAAGATTCACAAGGCCACCAGAAGAGTTGGGCACCCAGTATGTCCTCTTCCTAGTCATTTTCAGTTCCTGCCAATTCTTCGTTTCCCAGAATCAGAGAACATGAAAAGACAGCAGGAGTTAGAGGCAGCTTAGGTCCCGTCTTGAGCAGCCAGGAGAGGGGGCACTACCCTGCCGCGAGCATTTTGGGGTCATGCAAAGGTTTGGGTGCCTGCTCTTTTCTCTCCTTAGCATGTGCTTGATCCCTCTTTTTAAATATCTTCTCAGACCTCAGGCCCAAATCATTAGCAAAACTTTCTCTAACCACCCTCCCTAACCCACCCCTAACACCATACCCTTGATCCTGGGCAATCTCCTTTGGTCTATCAAAGCCCTGCTCGTAAAATCAGTCTTCTTGCTTTATCCCAGTCTGTAACTGTGTATTTGTTTGAATCATTATTTGTTCAGACTTCGTTTATGCACTACACAGAGAGCCTCATGAGCACAGGAATGTGTCTGCTTTCCTCGCTGTTGAATTTCTGGGGCCTGGAACGTGCTGGGAGGACAGCAGGTGCTCAACAAATGAAGAAGGAATGGATGCATACGTGAATGAAAGAAACATCATTTTGCCCTTCTTTCACTCTTGGTTTTCACAGATCCCAGAGGGAATCTGGGCACAAGTTAGGAAACTTAAATAATCAGGGTTGTTTTTTTTTTTTTTTTTTGATGAGCCTTTCATATTTGTTTTCCTGAGTGTGTGACTCACTCCCTGCTTGATTCAGAACATTCATGTGCCTGGGGCAGGAGAGAAGGTAAGTAATTAGGAATATTCTGAAGAGATGGAAAGAGAAAGCGTGCAGCAGAGCCAGGGCCATGGGGGTACAGCCCGTGTCCCCCAGAGCCCCAGGCTTAGTTTAATGCTTTTCTGTTGCCATCTTGAAATTTTTAATACATTTGAACAAGAAGACCCACATTTTCATTTTCATTTACATTTTGCACTGGGACCCACAAATTATGTAGTTGGTCCTGGTGTTCAGATATAGCTTTTACCATTCAAATACTGAGGCTGGGCATGGTGGCATGCATCTGTAATTCCAGCACTTTGGGAGGCCAAGGCAGGAGGACTGCTTGAGCTCAGGAGTTTGAGACCAGCCTGGGAAACATGGTAAAACCCTGTCTCTACCAGAAATATAAAAAATTAGCTAGGTGTGGTGGTGCACACTTGTGGTCTCAGCTACTTGGGAGGCTGAGGCAGAAGAATAACTTGATCCTGGAAGGTGGAAGTTGCAATGAACTGACATTGTGCCACTGTACTCCAGCCTGGGTAAAAGAGCAAGACCCCATCTCAAAAAACAAAACAAAACAAAACAAACATTCAAATACAGGATTGTACTTCAAGCAAATAGACTGCAAGCTAACCCATTACTTTGTGAGAAGTTACTCTAGATTTCTTTGTCCCATTCCCTCCCATCCCACTTCCTTTTACCAAATCACAACCAGATCTGGTAGAGTCAGTTGCTGGAATTTTCTTGCAGACCATATAAGATAGACTTCCCAGCCAGGGCACCGGGCCATAGGCTTACTTGCCATGTAGTGGTAGAATGTGGACACTTCAGGGATGACAGAAAAGAGAAAAGAGAGAGAAGAAGGTGTATTAGATAAGAGAGAGTGACACACACTCTTTACAGCTCTGGGAAGAAGACTGGCTGCCATGAACCAGCCTAGAATATAGCTGCATTAAAGTAAAACTGGCATGATTCCCTAGAATGAGGCCCTGTGGATGGGGCCATGGTGTATTGCTGTATGATTTATTCACACACGAACATCCCCAGTAAAAGGAATAGAGCAGGGGGTGGAGACAGCAAATTTCAGAGTGCAAGTCTCATATCCTTGCAAAGGGCTTCCTCAGTGCTGTGCTGATAAATGTCTGTATCTGTAACAAACCTGTGGTTGCAATTGGTGATTAAGTATAGTTTCAATGCTACTTGCCATTTTGCTCTATGTTAACAAGGGGAAAGTGCAATACCAGAGATGTATGTTGGTTGAATCTTCACTCATTTGTCAATGACCTGAGTAACTTTGCTGAATAGTTTTCAAATGCTGAAAGAATATTCCCTTATTTTATTTTACTACTCACAATATAACGGCTATAGGTCCCACACACTTGTAGATTTAATCTACATTATTAACATTTCCTACATTTCTTTCTTAAGACTAGACAATCAACAAAACGATAAATCCAGCCCCGATATATAGCCTTTGCCTATTTCTGTGGTGTAAACACACCCACCATGGCTGATTTCATGATGTGATACCAACATAACTCCACCGAATGCAGAGCTGGGAAGAGATGCACAGCACGACATCACCATATAGTGTTTCTACCACAGATATATAATAGATGTAAGTAACCTCAGGAGTATAAGTAACAGCAAAAGGTAGCAAAATAAGTAGGAAATGATACATTTTGAGTATTATCTTTGTTTTTGATATAATTTATTTAATTGTAAGTTTATATAACTTGATTTTTAATAATGTTTGTGTTTAGCAACTAGGCTCTCAAAGTTCATGAAAATTTGACCGCTGATTCTCATGAAGCAGTAAGAACAGGCGCCAGCAGACCACTGTGGCATCGATCTTGCAAGAGTGCTGCCTTTTCTTAAATCCTCGTCTTGCTGGGCACATCATTTTCCAATTCACTTCTAAGTGCTCTATGGGCTGTGGCTGGCTGTGCTGGTGGTAAGCTTTCTTGGCTTCCCTGTGGTATAGATGGGAAGAAGAAGTCGCTAAAAGTCTGGGTGAAGGACTTTCCAGAAGTGGCATACTGGACAACCCAGGCTGCAAATAGCTGAGAGTCATGGAGAGATCTTGGAGGGGATTATGGTGCCAACGGAAGTGGGACAGCAGAGTCCTAGCAACTCAGAGAACACCCCCAGGTGAGTGAGCCAAAAAAGCTTTACTTGAAGGCCTACCCAAGATCCAGTTGGCTTGTAAAGACAGCAGGACAGGCAGTGACCAAGCAGACAAAAGACCTCCCCTGGGAAAGCCTAGGAGTAGAGGTCACTATGCCCAGGTCCCTGATTCTTTCTCTGCCAGGTGACAACTCTGAGACAGAGCCTTTAGTGAGAATTACTTAATAAAATTATTTAAATTATTGGCTCAAACAAGATCTTAAACTGATAAGCCAAAACATTTATTTTTTCCTCATTAACCAGCAAGTGGGGGATCATGAGGAAGACCAGATTTGTAAAGACCAAGTAAAGAAATTAGATTTTCTCTCACCTCTCAGCTATAGTATGATTTGCCAACCTGGTTTATTCAAATACACCTGCAAAGAGAGGTAATGAAAGTTTCACAACTAGAGATGCAAAGAGATGCAACGAGGGTTACTCATCACATTCTGAAATTGCCATTTCTTTCCTCTATGGCTTATTTGTTTTCTGCATACCTCATTAAAATGTAAGCTCTTTGAAACCAGGGACCTTGTCTGTCTTGTTCACAGATGTGTCTTTGGATCTAGAAGAGTGCCCAGCACATAATGTGACTCTTTCCTATTCAAGATTCATCCAGGAAACTAACAACATGGAAAATGAAACCCAATGAAAATTAAGAAAATGCAAACATGTAATAGTTATGCTTGCAGAACATCAGTCGCTCGTCCCAAGCAAACGAGCTTGAGCTCAGCCACACATTAGCTTGGGCCTCCTTCCAGTTCCATGAGGCCCATCTCCACTTCCTGGACTGACCGGGGAATTCCCTCCAGAACTTTCTTTGGCAGTTCCGGAAAAGTTCCCTGGCCTCCCAATTCTCTTTCTGGAAGAAAATGGAGCTGGAGTTTATTCACTCTAATTAGTGTAAGACCATCATTGTAGTAAGAATGGAAACCAGGACATGACTGGGAATAAAACAGAGAGGAAACAACAGATGCTTCCAGCCCTGTGTTTTCCCAATCCCCAGAGGCAAAGGTCAGGATGACAAATTTGATTTGGACGTGGGTTGCTTGCATATGGTGAAACAGACTTTGAACAGGAGGGGAGCCAATGGAGCAGGGTAACCTGTATCAAGGGCTTTCTGAAGGAGCTGATTTATTTCCTTATTCTTACACAGCAGGGTCTAGTGTCCAAGACCAGAAGGCACATCAGTGGCTAAGGAAATGTCCAGGGCAAGGAGCCAGAAGCACCTGCCAGATGGGCCCTAAAGAAGTTTAAGTGATTAGATCTTACTCCTCCTGTACCTCACCCTGTGCTATTTAACTTTCTCTGCTCTTAGGTTTATATCCTTCTGTTAGTTCCAATAGCTTCAGGAGGGCATCTTGTTGACTGAAGAATCCCCACATCTCAGTATCTGACCTTCTCCTCAATTTCAGAAGCTAGGATGATCCTCTCACCTTGATCTTTGCACAAGTCCTAATATCTGCCAAGAATATTCTCCTCCCACCTCCTTGCAGAGCTGGTTCATTCTTGACATTCAGGACTCTACTCAAATGCCACTTCCTCAGAGTAACCTTCCCAGATCCCCTCTCTCCACATCACCTTCTGCATATTCTCCTAATCTACTTCCTTTACTCATCACATTCTGAAATTGCCATTTCTTTCCTTGTTGGCTTATTTGTTTTCTGCATACCTCATTAGAATGTAAGCTCTTTGAAACCAGGGACCTTGTGTTCACAGATGTGTCCTGAGATCTAGAAGAGTGCCCAGCACATAGTACATGCGTAGCAAATATTCGATGGATAAATGAATGAAGTACATGCAGAGTCTGTCAAAAAAGGAGCTAGGAAAGTCGCACAGTCACAAAAGATTTCACATTTAAATTCTTGGTGTTCTCCCAAGTGGGCTGACACATCCCAATCCGGAGATATAGTGACAGGATTGAAAGAGGGTTTTCATCAAGCAGGCAGGTTAAACTTGGGCCTGTTCCCGCACCACACCACATCTTCTATAGAGCAGCATGAATTTGTATTTTAAAAACTAAATCCAGCCATTATTATGTGAACAGAACATTTATACAGTTTTGTTTATTGTGGTTGTTGGGGCACATGTATGTGTTAGGCCATTTATGCCTAGTGTTCCATTATGGGAATGCTAAACATGTGAAAGTTATTTCTATCTTACTACTCAAGGTCATCACCAAGGTCTGATTGCAAAAATCCAAAAAAAATGGCAACCTCCGGCATAAGTGGGTTAAAAGTATTAAACATTAGTGTTTCAAAAATATACCATAAAGTTTGTAAGCTGGTTTTAGAAGTTCTTTGTTAAAACTCTGGAAGTCTGAATGAATGCAGCCCCTCCCCTCTTACCCTTGGAGAGACCCTTGATGAAAAGGTAAGCGCTTGCGAATCTGGGCCACATATGTTTTATCTCTGTATCACCCCCAGAGTCTGTCACAGGGTGGGTACATTGTATATATCCAGAGAAGTGATCGAGACCCTCATTATATCTAGGATCTTCAGCTACTGGCTCAACCTCTCTCCAGGCCCTGGTGGCTTAGGCCCCAACCTAGGATAATCCTTGTCAACTGTTTTGCCTTAAATCTTCATGTCCAATCCATCAGCATATTCTCTTGAAGCTACAATCAAAAAAAGCTTGACAGTGCCTGCTCCTATTCTAAGTCATCACTTGTCGCCTGGACAGCTGCATCCACCTCCTGACTGGCCTCCCTGCTTTTGATCTTAAATCCTTATATTCCATTCTCCACATTGCAGCCAAAATGAACTTTTGAAAACATAAGCTAGATAATGTTATTCCTCAACTTAATCTCTCCCATGGCTTCCATCAGGTTTAGATTAAGACCCAAACTCTTTACCAGAGCCTACATAGCCCTCTATAATCGGACTCTGCCCACCTTATTGCAACTGGAGCCACTAGGTCCCAAGCTCAGACATTCCAAGAACAGGTTCCTCAAACACCATAAATTCATTCTAGCCACAGGGTCTTTGCAAGTGCTGCTTTTTAACTGTGTCCTTGACCCCTACCCCCTAATCTTTGCATTGATCTATGCTTTCTCATAGTGCAGGCCTCAGTTCAAATGTCGTCTTTTCAGAGGCCTTCTCTGACCATCTAAAAGGCTTATTAGTATCCAGAAATATTTTCCTTATTTCTTCCCTTGCTTATTGTTTGTTTTTCCCACTAGAATGTCAGCTTCCTGAAAGCAGAAATCTGGTTTGTCTTATTCCCTGATCTATACCCCATTACCTAGAATAGTGTCCAGCATATCATAGGTGTTCAAAAAACATTTTCAGTGAATGTTTATTGAAATGAACATTAAGCAATGTGAAAATGATGTTCAGTGAATGAATGAAAGAAGGTGGGATCCTGTCAGACAAAGAGCTTTAGGTAGGAGCTTCCAAGTTTCTATTTGTGTGTCTCTCCCACAGCACCTAGCAACCTGATTTCTCTTTCCCTTATCTGTTGCACACATATAAACACACAGTTCTGTCTGCCCTACCTCATACTCGGATTTCTATGGGTCTGTTTCCCTGGCTGAGTGATGCTTGAGAGTAGGACCTTGTTTTGGGACCTGTCTACCCCTCTGCAGTTAGCTCAGGGCCTGGCACCGAGAAGTCCCTCAACAAATAACTCTTGATATGAATGGACTTTCAGTTCCTTCTGGAATTCTGAAAGCACTGCTGGACTTCTTATTTCTTATTGGAGAAAATATTCCATCTGCAACCTAAGGCCAAACCCAAGTCAAATTTCAACATGCAGAAATGGTCAAATCCAAAACAATTCAAGCAAAAAAAAAAAAAAAAACCCATAAAATTATTGGATTAGAATCCATTAAAAACTAGGCCAGGCGCCGTGGCTCACGCCTGTAATCCCAGCACTTTGGGAGGCCGAGGCGGGTGGATCACAAGTTCAGGAGATTGAGACCATCCTGGCTAACATGGTGAAACCCCCATTTCTACCAAAAATACAAAAAATTACCTGGGCATGGTGGCAGGTGCGTGTAGTCCCAGCTACTCGGGAGGCTGAGGCAGGAGAACAGCGTGAACCCAGGAGGCGGAGCTTGCAGTGAGCCGAGATCACGCCACTGCACTCCAGCCTGGGCGACACAGTGAGACTCTGTCTCACACACACACACACACACACACACACACACACACATACCCCTCTAGAAGAAAATCTAGGTAATACCATTCAGGACATAGGCACGGGCAACCATGTCACGATGAAAACCACAAAAGCAATTGCAACAAAAGCAAAAATTGACAAATGGGATCTAATTAAACTAAAGAGCTTCTGCACAGCAAAAGAAACTACTAGCAGAGTGAACAGACAACCTACAGACAACCTACAGAATGGAAGAAAAATTTTGCAATCTATCCATCTGACAAAGGTCTAATATCCAGAGTCTACAAGGAACTTAAACAAATTTACAAGAAAAAAAAAACAAACAACCCCATTGGGCAAAGGACATGAACAGACACTTCTCAAAAGAAGATATTCATGTGGCCAACAAACATGAAAAAAAGCTCAACAGCACTGATCATTAGAGAAATGCAAGTCAAAACCACAGTGAGACGCCATCTCACACCAGTCAGAATGGCAATTATTAAAAAGTCAAGAAACAACAGATGCTGGCAAAATTGCAGAGAAAAAGGAATGCTTTTACACTGTTAGTGACAATGTAAATTAGTTCAACCATTGCGGAAGACAGTATGGCAATTCCTCAAAGATCTAGAAGCAGAAATACCATTTGACCCAGCAATCCCATTACTGGGTATATACCCAAAGGAATATAAATCACTTTATTTTAAAGATACATGCACACGTAAGTTCACTACAGCACTATTCACAATAGTGAAGACATGGAATCAACCTAAATGCCCATCAACAATAGACTGGATAAAGAAAACATGGTACATACACACCATGGAATACTATGCAGCCATGAAAAGGAATGAGATTATGTCCTCTGCAGGGACATGGATGGAGCTGGAAGCTGTTACCCTCAGCAAACTAACACAGGATCAGAAACCCAAACACTGTATGTTCTCACTTAGAAGTGGAAGCCGAAGGATGAGATCACATGGTCACACGGTGGGGGAACAACATAATGGAGTCTGATTGGGGCAGGGGTAGGGGAAGACAGAGCATTGGGAAGAATAGCTAATGGTTGTTGGGCTTAATACCTAGGTTATGGATTGATCTGTGCAGCACACCACCATGGCACATGTTTGCCTATGTAACAAACCTGCACATCTGCACATGTACCCCAGAACTTAAAATATTAGGTTGGTGCAAAAGTAATTTCAGTTTCTTGCCATTACTTTTGCACCAGCCTAATAAAAGTTGAAGGAAAAATAAATAAATAAATGTAAAATTATCTCCTTACGCAGTACTTACTAATTACAAAGAGAAAAATAGTAACTTACAGTGAACAAATCTGGCAGATACTACCTTCACCAAGTAGTCAAGATTCAAACCATCATTAATAAGACATTTCACTGTCATATATCACACGGCCACAACATCACTTTTTTTTGTTTTTTGAGACAGAGTTTCGCTCTTGATGCCCAAGCCAGAGTGCAATGGCCTGATCTCGGCTCACTGCAACCTCTGCCTCCTGGGTTCAAGCAATTCTCCTGCCTCAGCCTCCCAAGTAGCTGGGATTACAGGCACGCACCACCACGCCCAGCTAATTTTTTGTATTTTTAGTAGAAATGGGATTTCACCAAGTTAGCCAGGCTGGTCTCAAACTCCTGACCTCAGATGATCTGCCCACCTTGGCCTCCCAAAGTGCTGGGATTACAGGCTTGAGCCACTGCATCCGGTGCACAACATCTCTTTCATGGTATTTGGTCCCAAAATGCATACCATTGATCTAATCATGAGAAACAGTAGATAAATTCGAATTGAATGAACTTCTACAAAATAACTGACTGGTATCCTTTAAAAGTATCAAGGTTTTGCCACTGCTCAATGAAATAAAAGAGGACACAAATGGAAGAACATTCCATGCTCATGGATAGGAAGAATCAATATCGTGAAAATGGCCATACTGCCCAAGGTAATTTATAGATTCAGTGCCATCCCCATCAAGCTACCAATGGCTTTCTTCATAGAATTGGAAAAATGTACTTTAAAGTTCATATGGAACCAAAAAAGAGCCTGCATTGCCAAGACAATCCTAAGCCAAAAGAACAAAGCTGGAGGCATCACACTACCTGACTTCAAACTATACTACAAGGCTACAGTAACCAAAACAGCATGGTATGGGTACCAAAACAGAGATAAAGACCAATGGAACAGAACAGAGCCCTCAGAAATAACACCACACATCTACAAGCATCTGATCTCTGACAAACGTGACAGAAACAAGAAATGGGGAAAGGACTCCCTATTTAATAAATGGTACTGGGAAAACTGGCTAGCCATATGTAGAAAACTAAAACTGGATCCCTCCCTTACACCTTATACAAACATTAATTCAAGATGGATTAAAGACTGAAATGTTAGACCTAAAACCATAAAAACCCTAGAAGAAAACCTAGGCAATACCAGTCAGTACATAGGCATGGGCAAGGACTTCATTACTAAAACACCAAAAGCAATGGCAACAAAAGCCAAAATTGACAAATGGGATCTAATTAAACTAAAGAGCACAGCAAAAGAAACTACCATCAGAGTGAACAGGCAACCTACAAAATGGGAGAAAATTTTTGCAATCTACCCATCTGACAAAGTGCTAATATCCAGAATCTACAAAGAACTTAAACAAATTTATAAGAAAAAATCAAACAATCCCATAAAAAAGTGGGCAAAAGACATGAAAAGACACTTTTCAAAAGAAGACATTTATACAGCCAATAGACACACGAAAAACTGCTCATTATCACTGGCCATCAGAGAAAAGCAAATCAAAACCACAATGAGATACCATCTCACACCAGTGAGAATGGCAATCATTAAAAAGTCAGGAAACAACAGGTGCTGGAGAGGCTGTGGAGAAATAGGAACACTTTTACACTGTTGGTGGGACTGTAAACCAGTTCAACCATTGTGGAAGACAGTGTGGTGATTCTTCAAGTGACTAGAACTGGAAATACCATTTGACCCAGCCATCCCACTACTGGGTATATACCCAAAGGATTATAAATCATGCTGCTATAAAGACACAAGCACACATATGTTTATTGTGGCACTATTCACAATAGCAAAGACTTGGAACCAACCCAAATGTCCATAAATGACAGACTGGATTAAGAAAATGTGGCACATATACACCATGGAATACTATGCAGCCATAAAAAAGGATGAGCTCATGTCCTTTGTAGGGACATGGATAAAGCTGGAAACCATCATTCTGAGCAAACTATCGCAAGGACAAAAAAACCAAACATCGCATGTTCTCACTCACAGGTGGGAAATGAACAATGAGAACACTTGGACACAGGGTGGGCGGGGGGGGAGGGATAGCCTAGAACTTAAAGTATAATAAAAATAAAATAAAATAAAAAACAGAAAAAAATACAATAAAAGTATCAAGGTTTTAAAGAAAAAAAAAAAATTGAGGAATTGCCACAGATTAGAGAACACCCAGGAGATTTTACAACAAAATAAAGAGTGGGATCCTGAATATTGGATCCTGGACCAGATCCAGTGAAGTACATTAGTGGGAAAACTGGCAAAATTTGGTTAAGATCTACCGGTTAAAAGATAGTAATGTTAATTTTCTGGTTTTGATAATTGAACTATGATAATGTAAGATGGTAACAGACGAAACTGGGTGAAAGGTATATAGGAACTCTTTGCTGTAGTTTTGTACATCTAAAATCAATTCGGGCCGGGCACGTTGGCTCACGCCTGTAATTCCAGCACTTTGGGAGGCCGAGGTGGACGGATCACTCGAGGTCAGGAATTAGAGACCAGCCTGGCCAACATGGTGAAATCCCCTCCCTACTAAAAACACAACAATTAGCTGGGTGTGTTGGCCGGCCTCACTCGAGGTCAGGAATTAGAGACCAGCCTGGCCAACATGGTGAAATCCCCTCCCTACTAAAAACACAACAATTAGCTGGGTGTGTTGGCCGGCCTCTGTAATCCCAGCTACTCAGGAGGCTGAGGCAGGAGAAACGCTTGAACCCGGGAGGCGGAGGCTGCAAGGCGCGGATATCGCGCCATTGCACTCAAGCCTCGGCGACAGAGCGAGAATCTGTCTCTAAATAAATAAATAAATAAATAACTCAAATCAAAAGTTAAAAACTCTTCAAGTATATATAAAAAAATTGAAAAAAGTTAAACACACTTCAAGTATACACAATTCAAATAAGATCATCCTTCCAAATATACTCTGTAAGTGAGGCGAAGGTCGCCGCACGCTTGAGTGCACCTCTTTTCGTAGAGGTACCACCCGCAAATCTTATCGGGAGGCTCTGCAAGAGAGCAGCGCGAAGCGATGGCTTCTGGGCCCGGGGGCGGACCGTACCGCGTAGCCGGAAGCGGGGGCGCGGAGGCGGGTCTGAGGTTTGGTCGCTGCGGAGCAGGTCGCGGGCAGCTGTCTGTCTTGCTCCTTTTGACAGCCCCCAGTGCGAACGGCTGCCACCATGTCATCAGTGAGCCCCATCCAGATCCCCAGCCGCCTCCCGCTGCTGCTCACCCACGAGGGCGTCCTGCTGCCCGGCTCCACCATGCGCACCAGCGTGGACTCGGCCCGCAACCTGCAGCTCGTGCGGAACCGCCTGCTGAAGGGCACGTCGCTGCAGAGCACCATCCTGGGCGTCATCCCCAACACGCCTGACCCCGCCAGCGACGCGCAGGACCTGCCGCCGCTGCACAGGTAGGCCTGGCTGCCCCCGCGGCGGCGGCGGGCGGCGCGGCCTCCTCCGGGGACCCGGGCCCAGGCCACGGCCTGTCTTGAGCGCGAGTCTCGGTTCGGGGCGGCCTTCGCGGCTCGGTTCCGCCTCTCTGGTGCTATCAAATGCAAACTGGGGATGACAGATACCTGCCCCATGACCATGAATGAGATCGTTCATGAAGTAGTGCCTGATACCTGGTGAAACTACTCGGTTCCCTGCCGCTCTGAATGATTTAATTTGAATCCTCTTTCCGCCCCGCAATTCCTCGCCCTCGGTCTTCAGCCTCCTAGGCCAATGCTTTTAACTCTTCAGGCCCTTTCTCCCCGGTGATCTCTGCCTTCACTTTCCGCCTTTCTCCCCACTGCCGTTTCCTCCTATCCGCCTCCCCTTTTCTGTCACCCATTATTTTTATCCGCTGAGACATTCTCTGCTCCGTAAGTTTTAACTTTTTCTTGTTTCATTCCTAAACTGCAGTATTCGTGGGTGCCTTCTATACTCCTTGTCACCCTTTTTCTTCTCCCCCTAATACTTCTGTTTCCTTTTGTAAAGGGCCTTTCGTGCTCACGTTTTCGCTGGTTCCCCCTTTCTGGAACTTTCCTAGCTTCTCACCTCTGCTCCTTCACTCATAACATTTCTTAGGCCCCAGGCTTACTACTGTATTGCCCCGTACCGTCGCCTTATTGGTGTGACTTTGGGTGAGAGCCTTAACCTCTGTGTCTTTTAGCCTGTAGTTTGGAAACTGACAGCATCCATCTTTTAGGCATGTTATGAAGAATAAATTGAATGATGTGTATATTCCGCTTTGCACCATGCTTGATGGATGACTGTGCTGTCCAGTACTGTGTAGTGCATGTGGCTTGTCAAATTGAGTTGCTAGATTTGCCATTTGTCCTGGTTTGCTGGGATTGTTTTAGCATTGAAAGTCAGCCCCTCCGTCCCAGGGAAACCAAGAGGTTGGTCACCCTAAATGTGCTGTAAGTGTACAGTACACACCAAATTTTGAAAAATCTTTTTGATTAATACATTTTATATGGATTAAATGTTGGAATGGTAATGTTTTGAGTACTTGGGGTTAATAAAATGTTAAGATTTCTGCCGTTTTTCCTTTATAATGTGGCCACTAAAATTTTATATGTGGTCCACATTATATTTTTATTGGACAATGCTGGTATGTAGTATACTCTCAACAAGTATCTTCAAACTCACCTCCCAAGCACCCGCCTTCTATTCCTAACTCTACTGGAGGTGTTGTGTTTTCAGTTTAGAGCTTCTCTTTTCCTGGCAGTTATCACTCATTTTTAAATTAGGGGTTCCTGACTCTGAATGGATTTCCAGAGGGTTAGACATGCCTCGTTTTCCCTCAAAATCTTGTGACTATGTACATTTTTTTTTTTAGGCAAATCCTTTGCTTTCTTCAGTTCTCAAAGGAGATGGGTACCTCCCCCGCACCCCCATTAAAAGAAAGCAAAACAAAGCAACAAAGACCAACAAACCGTCCACAACAGCCCAGTATTCATTTATATTGTAAAAGCCTTGATTTTCTCAAGCATGGAAAATATTTTGGCTCCCATCTGACCTGCTTTGGTTATTGCCTGAGTGGAACTGGTCACATTCCAAGTTTCAGTACTCTTTGATAAATTGTATTGGATTCCAGTTTCCCAACATGTGACCCTGCTCCTTCTGCTTACTTTTCCCAAATTTTTTTGCCTTCTGTGCCCAGGCACGTAGTTCCCTGTCTAGGCAAGCGTGGTCATGATTAGACTTTGCGTTTTCTTTCTACTGTACATATGTATTGATTAACCATGGGCACACTGTGAACTTGAAAAGTCGATTTAGTCACATTTTAAATTTCACTATTTGTTGGTATTATTCTGGCAAGATTTTGGAGGATTTTTATTATTTATTCATTTATTTATTTTTTGAGACAGAGTCTCATTCTGTCTCCTCGGCCGAAGTGCAATGGCGTGATCATAGCCCACTGCAACCTTGAACTCCTGGGCTGAAGTGATCCTCCTGCCTCAGCTTCTGGAGTGGCTGGGACTACAGGTGTGCACCACTACACCCAGCTAAATTTTAAATTTTTTGTAGCGATGGGGTCTCACTATGTTGCCTAGGCTGGTCTTGAACTCCTGGACTCCAGCTATCCCCTGCTTTGGCCTCTGGAGTAGCTGGGCACTATAGGCAAGTGCCACCATACCCTTCAGGTTTTTAATTTATTTTATGAAAATCCCTCCAAAACAACAATCTTCAGTTCTCCTGCTTGAAAGTAATCACTAATAATCAGATACTGTGTGATCTGATCCTCGATATTCATATTATTGCCTTTAACTGAGTAGCAATGTTAAAATTTAATCATTTAAATTAGAAAACATACATTGAAAAGTATTCATAGAAGTCCGGCATTGTAAGAACTCATCAGACCATCTAGTTATCCTAGAAGTATTGTTTGCTACTTAAAAAGCCTATGTGGAAAGATTGTACCACATTCCTTGGTAATAATTTCCAATGTCTTTTTTTCTCTAATATGGCCTTTAAAACACTCTACTTAAAAAAAAAAAAAAAAGCTTTAATAATACCAATACTGAGTTATCCATAGCATTAGTCTGTTTCCATGCACAGATCTGTCCTTCCCCAGTTACCTGCTTTTCCGTATGGTAGCCCAGAGGCGAGAAGAGGGGCTCTGTTCCTGTCTCTTGTTTCCTTTACACCATCCAGGTGACACTGGCCACAACCTTCAAGGAACAGCAGAAGTGATTTGCTCCCAGCGTTCTTTGCTACACAGAGTGGCAGGGTTAGATGATTTAAAATTTAATCATTTAAATTAGAAAGCATAAATTGAAAAGTCTTCATAGAATTCCGGCATTATAAGAACTCATCAGACCATCTAGTTATCCTAGAAGTATTGTTTGCTACTTAAAAAGCCTATGTGGAAAGATTGTACCATATTCCTTGATAATAGTTTCCAATGTCTTTTTTTTCTCTAATATGGCCTTTAAACCACTCTACTTAAAAAAAAAAAAAAAGAAAAAAGAAAAAAAAGGCTTTAATAATACCAGTACTGAGTTATCCATAGCATTAGTCTGTTTCCATGCACAAATCTGTCCTTCCCCAGTTACCTGCTTTTCCGTATGGGAGCCCAGAGGCGAGATGAGGGGCTCTGTTCCTGTCTCTTGTTTCCTTTACACCATCCAGGTGACACTGGATGCAGCCTTCAAGGAGCAGCAGAAGTAATTTGCTCCCAGCGTTCTTTGCCACACAGAGTGGCAGGGTTAGATGTTGACTCACCTCTGCCACTTCCTTGGTGGTTTTGAGTAGCACAGTCCCTTTCTGCACATTAGTGTGCAGGCATGTTACCTGTAGGAGTCTTTTTAAAGGAGGAGCTTTGAACTTGTCCTGCAGTGTAGAACTTGGCTGACATGCTGACCTAGGGCACCCTGCGTTTTTCTGCTTAGTTTAACTGCATTTTTAGTGCCTCCTGAGTGACCCATTGTTTTCTTAGTGAAAAGGGTCATAATTTAGCACTGCCTATACAATATCCTTTCAAGCATTTCAAGGTGGTCATCCAGCCTTCTTCCAGATTTACACTCTTCAGGGTACATGGCTTCATTTCCTCATAGTGCCGACTTCTCAGTCCCCCTCTTTGTTGGCTGGCTTCTTATCAGTAAGAACCCAGCTAAGTTTCATTGGCATTTATCTAACAAGCTATTAATGCCTTATTTATAACAGGTGCACACTTTCATAAGTTGGATCAGTTCTTCATCCATACATTATACCTATTTGTATTCTTAGAATTCTTAGACATTCAAGAAATATTACCTGGTAATGGTAAAATTTTAAAATTTAATCTATTATATTAGATTTTCCTAAATCTTCATTGACTCTTCTTAAGGAAGCTATATGATACACTAGTGGTATTTCTTGAATTTAGAAATGAAGTTTTAAGAAAGAGTGAGAGGCTGGCTACAGTGGCTCATGCCTGTAATCTCAGCACTTTGGAAGGTCGAGGCAGGAAGATCACTTGAGGCCGGGAGTTCAAGACAGCCCGGCAACATAGGAAGACCCTGTCTCTACCAAAAAAAAAAAGAAAAAATTAGCCAGGCATGGTGGCACATGCCTGTAATCCTAGCTATTTGGGGATGCTGAGGTGGGAGGATTGTCTGAGCTGGAGAGGTCTAGGCTGCAGTGAGCCGTGATTGTGCCTCTACACTCCAGCCTGGGTGACAGAATGAGACCCTGTTTCAAAAAGCAAAAAATGAAGTACAGATGTAGTCTCCCTGTGTTGACCAGACTGGTGTCAAACTTGTGGGCTCAAGTGATCCTCCTGCCTCAGTCTCCCAAAGTGTTAGGATTACAGGCATGAGCTACCATGCCTGGTCTATGTTTATAATTCTTGTAGGTACAAGTGGAACCTATTGTCCATTGTGATGGGAAAAAAGTAAAATTTGTCTTAAAATATAATTAAGGAACTCTTAATTTATTAAATTTATCTTTTAAATTTTAAATTTAAATTGATTTCTTAAATTTATTTCTATTAAATTTTCTTGTAACCATGTATAACTAAGTTGTTCTACTTTTATTTTTTTGAGACAGGGTCTCATTCTGTTACCCATGCTGGTGCAGTGGTGCCATCTCGGCTCACTGCAACCTCTGCCTGCCAGGTTCAAGTGATCCTCCCACCTCAGCCTCCTGAGTGTCTGGGACTACAGGCATGTGCCACCATGTCCAGCTATTTTTTTTTTTGGTAGAAATGGGGTTTTGCCGTGTTGCTCAAGCTGGTTTTGAACTCCTGAGCCCAAGCAATCCACTTGCCTTGGCCTCCCAAAGTGCTGGGATTATAGGCATGAGCCACCAGGACATGTTCTACCTTTTTGAATCTCATTTACTCACTTGTAATAAGGAAATAATACTACCTTCTTCATGGGGTGAAAGGAGGTGTAAAATGAAGTATGCATATGAAAGCCTTTTGAAACTGCAAAGCATTCTAAACCTATATCCAAATGGGTAGTTTTAAATGTAGATTTTCACAAAAGGGGATTAAAGAGAGTAGTGGGAAGGCCCCATATTGTTCCAACATGGGCTGAACTGAACTAGCATCATTGCCGGAAGGTCTTGGAAGATTAAAGAATCCAAGAAAAATGAAGGGCTTTGAGTAAAAAAAATTTTTTAAAGTGGCTGGGCCTGGTGGCATGTGCCTGTAGTCCCACCTACTCATGATGCTGAAGCGGGAGGATTACTTGAGCCCAGGTGATTGAAGCTGCAGTGAGCTATAATCACATCACTGCACTCCAGCTTGGGTGACAGAGCAAGATTCTGTCTATAGGAAAAAAAAAAAGCAAGTGCTGGGCATATAGGCCAGAATTAAATATTTACATAATATCCTCATCTTGGAAAACTGCTTTTTCCAGTAGTGCTGCTTTTAGATTTTCCTACTACTGCAGTTGATGGTTCTTAAATGTTTGGACCTCTTATATTATTTAGGTCAGTTTCCAAATTATACAAATTATTAACCGTTGTAGTCAGACCTCATTTGAATGAAAACAATATTTTACAAACTCTGAGGGTAGATTTGAGTTAGGATTTGGATTAAAACATTATCTTACAAACTCTGAGGGTAGATTTGAGTTAGGAGTTTCAAAACTTCTTTGAACAATATCATAGTTAGGATGTAGATTTACGGAGCTACTAGCTAAAGGGAAGGACATCAGTCATTGGGATGTGTAAGTTTGGATCTGTTGCAAAATTAAAATGCTGCCTTTTGAGCATACCTAATAATGCGCATACAATGGAAGAGCCAGAATTTTTAGAAAAATGACTGACTTGAGGCTGGGCACAGTGGCTCTTGCCTGTAATCCCAGCACTTTGGGAGGCCGAGGCGGGCGGATCACAAGGTCAGGAGATCAAGACCATCCTGGCTAACACGGTGAAACCCCATCTCCACTAAAAAATACAAAAA